>NC_059377.1:14119530-14422864 GCF_019703515.2 Myxocyprinus asiaticus | reverse complement strand
AATTTGTGTTCTTGCAGAAATATCTACATTTTATTGCAACACCACCACTGAACTGGATTTTTTGGACTGTCTAAATCATTTCATCCATGTTCGAGTTACTTTTTGTCCATTTTAGGGACAGCCATCCCTTGTCATGTGACATCTCTATCTCCATCACACAGCCCTAGGGGAATGGACTAGGCAAAAAGCCTCTTCTAATCCTTCTTTCACACAGAAACACACACACAAACACTGACCACTGCTATACAGGTCAATGGCAAGCTTCTGGCACACAGACAAGAGCTGAGCAGGATTGGAGTCTGATTGAAAGTCCTGGTTTAATTCCAGTCTCGACACACACACACACACACACACACACACAGACACAGAGACACAGAGAGAGCGATGCTAGGGAAAAAGGAAAAACACAGATACTGGCATCATAGCATGATGGAAAATATGGTATGATTTGAACATGAAAGCTGAAACACATTTATGTAATATTATGTTTCATGTCTATATTTGGGTGAATCTTATAAAGACAAACCCAGTTTATACTGTATATATAGTTGTATCTTTGTTTTACCTGTTTCTATTTTAATCTATATTATATATTTAGGACAGGTGGCTTTGGGGGTAGTGAGTGATAATGTAATGTCATAATTTTGTTAAAATAAAGAAAGTCAAATGAAATAGAACCTTCTAGTGATCATTTATGATTGTTTGTTTTTTTTTAAGAGGAAATGTTATTAAAAAAAAATGGCTATTAAAAGTAAAGTTGTTGGATATGTTTTGTATCATGTCTCAAAATGTTTGTAAATTCGATTATTCACAATGGTGATTCTCATAATATTGTGATTTTGCAATACAATAGTTTTTTGTGTGTATTTTTTACTGTATTACAATATAAAACAACAGGTTCCTGTTGCTGCTGGCACCTACCTCGAGTCTAAGTTTGTAGCCTGCTAGCTTTTTTAGCATCACTTATCTATCGGTTTTCAGCTTTAAATCTTTAATCTCTGCCATTTTTCAGTGCACATCAGTTTTTTTTTCGCATTATTCTATTATCGCGATTCAACTGCGTGCATTTTAACGTGCGCACCCGTTTTCTCCTCTGTATTACACAGATTATTGCATCGATCTCAAAGCACCTCTTATCAAGAACAACCATAACAACAAACAATTGAGTGAGTGATTCACATCGATCTCAAACCTCGCCGCTTGGGAACAACCAACAACAACAACAATTGCGGTAAGTCATGGCATTCGCTCATGTTATTGCTTCCTGCATTACATGCCACATGTTTACTATAGCTTCTTCTGTCAGCAGTGAGGGATTTACATGTGATATATGGAATTAGTCAGGCTGACGGAGAAGATTGAGTTAGAGACATGCATCCGAACACTAGTGGAGGTCAGTGAGAAAGAGAAGCCGGTAGATACTGTTTCGGATGCGGGTAGTACAGTGAACAACACACTCACTTTGATTCCACCTGTAGAGCCCCTGCAGCATGGCGTTTGGGTGACGTCTCGGCAGCGTACTTGCTCAGCAAAGCGACACCACTCTCCCGTTCCTTTTGGGGTTTCCAATCGATTCTCCCCACTCAGTGATGCACCCACTGAGAATCATCTTGAAAGCGCCCTGGTTATAGGAGATTCTATTGTAAGGAATGTGGAAATAGAGACTCCAGCCACTATTGTTTTGCATTTCGGGGGCTCGGGCATCTGACATCAGATCAAATTTACTAAAATTGTTATTCATGTCGGCACTAACGATGTCTGGCTTCGCCAGTCAGAGATCACTAGAGATAATTGTTAAAGAGGTGTGTGAACTTGCAGAAACGATGTCAGACACTGTAATATGCTCTGGCCCCCTTTCTGCTTGTTGTAGTGACAAGGTTTATAGTAGATAAGGTCACTGAATGGCCGGATGTCTGAGTGGTGTCTGGAGAATAGCATAGGATTTATAGACAATTGGAGTTTTTGGGGTTGACCTGACCTGCTAAAGACAGACAGACTCCATCCCTCCAGGGAAGGTGCCGCTCTCCTCTCTAGTAATTTGGCTCATAAACTTAATAGTGATAGTATTTGACTAACTGGGGCCCAGGTCAGGAAGCAGAAAACATCATGGTTACTGGTGTAACCTCCGTTCCCTGATGGAGGGAACGAGACGTTGGTGTCGATGTAGTGACACTAGGGGTCACTCTTGGGAGCCCGAGACACCTTTGGTCTTTGACAAAAGGCCAATGAAAATTGGTGAGTGGTATTTGCATGCCACTCCTCCGGACATACGGGTATAAAAGGAGCTGGTATGCAACCACTCATTCAGGTTTTATGCTGAGGAGTCGATATAAGGTCCGGCCATTTCAGCGGGTAGTTCAGCGTTGTGGCAGGAGGGACACAACATCTCGTTCCCTCCATCAGGGAACGGAGGTTACACCAGTAACCATGACGGGGGGTGTCCCTCCGAAGGGGAAGACACCACGGAGACCACACGTCGCCCAAAGAGAGGGGGGGATATTTAAGTGGAAGAATACGTCACATGGTCTTTCCAACCATGTGGAGAGCCTTCAAGGTAGATCCTGCCCAATGGGGGAGGAGTTACTACAAACATGGAGACTGGGGCAGAGGGGCTCTGCCCAAGGAAGACGCAGTTTGCCAGCAGGGAAACGAACTAGCGGAAGATATAGATCACATGGGGTTAGCCTTACAGGGAACCGCCACATGCGGAGAACCTACCCCAGAACAGGGCTCTTAGTTAGCGCCTGTACTGGTCCGGCAGCGAGTCTCTCCGAAAACTCGACTGCCACAGGGCTCGGAGGAAGTCAACCAGGGAAAAAAGTCTGTGAACACTACTGGGAATTAATGGCACAAATCTTCAGCTCCAAGGGAGGTGGAAGGTGCTATGTGCAAGCGATACACCCGGCCAGCTATCCCGGGCTTATCCGCTTGTGTTGCGTGCCACTACCTGGGACGAAACCGGTTCCACCCAGAGGTTGTAGAACCTTGCACAGGTGTTGGGTGTTGCCCAGCCCGCTGCTCCGCAAATGTCTGTTAGAGAGGCACCCCTGGCCAGGGCCCATGGAGCCGTTACATGTCGGTCAGGGCATACCAGAGCGGGCAGTGGAGAGGATTCTTGGGAAGCGAACAGGTGCACCTGTGCTTGTTGAATCGACTCCAAATCAGCTGGACCACCTGAAGGTGGAGTCTCCACTCTCCCCTGAGGATAACCTGTTGTGACAGCGCATCCGCTGTAGTGTTGAGGTTGCCCGGGATGTGAGTGGCACGCAGCGACTTGAAGTGCTTCTGACTCCAGAGGAGGAGACGGCGGGCGAGTTGTGACATACAACGAGAGCGCAAAACACCTTGGCGGTTGACATATGCTACCGTTGTCATTTTGTCTGTCTGAACTAACACATGCTTGCCCTGGATCAACGGCCGAAACCTCCACAGGGCGTGCAGAATTGCCAACAACACGAGGCAGTTGATGTGCCAATGCAGTTGCGGACCCGTCCAGAGGCCGGCGGCTGCGTGCCCATTGCAAACAGCACCCCAGCCCATTTTGGAGGCGTCTGTCTTGACGACGACGTGCCTGGGGACCAGTTCTTGAGGAACTCCTGCCCGTCGGAATGAGAGGTCGGTCCAAAGGCTGAAAAGACTGTGACAGACCGACGTAATGGCCACGCAGTGTGTCCCGTGGTGCCATGGCCGAAGCGGCCTCATACGCATCAACCCGAGCGGGGTGGCCACCGCCGAGGATGCCATATGCCCCAGGAGCCTCTGAAAAATTTTCAGTGGAACCGATGTTCCCTGTTTGAACGCCTTCAAACAGGCCAGCACCGACTGGGCGTGCTCATTCATAAGGCGCGCTGTCAAGGAGACTGAGTCCAACTCCAAACCGGAAAAGAGATGCTCTGAACCGGGAGGAGCTTGCTCTTTTCCCAGTTGACCCGAAGCCATAGTCGGCTGAGGTGTGAGAGCACCAGGTCCCTGTGTGCGCACAACACGTCTCGAGAGTGAGCTAGGATTAGCCAGTCATTGAGATAGTTGAGAACGCAAATGCCCACCTCCCTTAACGGGGCAAGGGCAGCCTCTGCGACTTTCGTAAAGACGCGAGGAGACAGGGACAGGCTGAAAGCGAGGACTTTGTACTGATACACCTGACCCTCGAACGTGAATCGCAGGAAGGGTCTGTGTCGAGGAAGGATCGAGGCATTCGCCAGAATGCGTTTTTGCGTCAGCATCTTGAACGGGAGTCTGTGTAAAGCCTAGTTCAGAACTCACAGGTCCAAGATTGGCCTCAACCCACCGCCTTTTTTCGGTACGATGAAGTAGGTGCTGAAAAACCCCTTCTTCATCTCGGCTGGAGGGACAGGTTCTATCGCGCCCTTCCGTAGGAGGGTAGCGATCTCTGCACAAGGTAGCAGTGTTTTCGTCTTTCACCAAGGTGAAGTGGACACCGCTGAACCTGGGCAGATGCCCAACAAAGTGAATCGCGCAGACGAGTCGGATGGTCTGGACCAGCCCTCGTGAAGGATTGGAAAGTGCAAGCCATGCGTCCAAGTTCCGCCCAAGGGGGACCAAAGGGACAACATCATCGGACGTCCGGCAGGTGGGGCCTCGTGGCGGGGGGAGCTCGAGGTGCCACACCATGTCGTGGAGTCCAAGGACATCGAAGCACTTACCTGGCTCCTTGTGACCACCCCCGGAACAGCCTGGGACATGGGAGGAAGAGGCCTGTCCTCGTGACCCGTGGAGACTGTCACATCGGGGGCGGTTTTGTGCCACAGCTGGGCACTCAGGGGCGGGGGACCGCCGCTGGAGCGCCAAACCTGCCAAATAGATTGGTGGACGGTGGTCGTGATGACGGCCGTACACACTGGATACGTGACCCAGGGAACAAGGAAACCACTCTTGCTGAGCTCTTGAGTACTGCAGCCACTTGGGCATGCAGCGCAATTAAATGCAAAAGGTAACAAAAAGATGAAGATCTGCTTACCAGCTCCAGAGCAGCGGGTTTCGTTGTTCCTGGGTCGCCCGTCTCAAGGGCGCTTTGAAGCCTTTTGCGGGTTCTGGGTGGCCGCGAGACAGGTGGCATCTGCTTCCTGCAGTGGGCTCCATGCCGGGGCTGGGCCGAAGGGGCGGGCTGCGGCGGAGCCGGTGCAGTCACCGCAGGGGGACGCCCTTGGCGATGAGTAGATGGGGTGCGGGATCTTGAGCCGTGCTGGGGCAGGATATGCCGGCTAGCATCCATCTACTGCTCTACCATCGAAAACTGCTGGGCAAAGTCCTCGACGGTGTCGCCGAATAGACCCACCTGGGAAATGGGGGCAGCAAGGAATCGTGTCTTGTCGGCCTCACCCATCTCGACCAGGTTGAGCCAAAGGTGGTGCTCCTGGACCACTAGTGTGGCCATCGTCAGCCCGAGAGACCGCGCCGTGACCTCTGTCGCTCGGAGAGCGAGGTTGGTCACCGAGCGCAGTTCCTGCATCAATCCCCGGGTGGAACTACTCTCGTGCAGTTCCTTTAGCACCGTGGCGGACTTGCAGGAGAGCCATGGTGTGCAGGGCGGAGGTGGCTTGTCCAGCGGCACTGTAGGCCTTGGCCGTCAGAGATGACGGAAACCTACAGGCCTTGGACGGGGGCTTTGGGCACCCGCGCCAGGTGGTGGCGCTCTGCGGGCATAGGTGCACCGCGAGCACCTTTATCCACCAGGGGATTGCCGAATAGCCCTTGGCCGCCCCACCATCGAGGGTAGTGAGGGTGGGGAAGCTGAAAAGATTGGGACTGGGCAGTAAAAAGTGCCTCCTGTGACCTTGTCAGCACTTCATGCACTTCCGGGAAGAAAGGAACGGGGGCGGGGCGTGGCTTTTAGCGGCGCCGCGAGCCCAGGAACCAATCACCGAGCCGCGAGGGTTCAGGGAAGAGCAGTGAGATCCACTCTAACCGATGCTCGTGGCTGCCCGGGAAGGCATGTCATCATCTCCGCGTCAGCCTGTGAATGGGTAATCGACCCCGAAGGGAGGAGCCCAGCTGAGGCTTCTGACTGGACGAGCCTGCTCTCCGATGCTGCGCTCGAGAGCTCATCACTTTTGTGGGCTCCGAATAAGAGGTCGAACTCGCCGTGAGACGAGCCGGCAGACTCACCCGGAAGCCCGATCGGGGCAGACGAGCGTACTGGGGAATGGGAGGTCCACAGGGGAATACCCGGCGGAGACGGTCCCATTGGGTTCCCCAAATCGCCCCCAGTGCTAGCCGCGCTGGCCTCATAGCCGTGGGTAAAAGGACCGAAGCGGGAGCCTCTGGGGTGGCTCGCTTTCTTACGAAGGTGAGCCACGACCGCAATGTTGCCATGGACATATTCCCGCAATGAGAACATGACCATCCACGAACGCTGTCTCCGCGTGAGCAGTGCCCAGACACGAAAGACAGTGATCGTGACCGTTAGAAAGCGAGAGATAGCGAACGCAACCAGGAAAAACACACAATCGGAAAATCATCTTTAAAAAGACGTTCCATGTGTGCGCTCTTTTAGAGAAATATATGCTCTTTTAGAGGGGAAAAATGCTCTTTCAGAAAATATACTCTCTAGTTTTTCTGCCGAAGCACCCAGGGGCGTTCTCTGCAGTGCACCAGTGCAGAGGAGGGAGAAGCCGCTGAAATGCGCCATCAGATCCAGCAGAGGTGAATGAACAGTAGTATTCAGCTCAATGAGCATGACCGTTTGGCTCCGAAGAGAAAATCTGAATGAGTGGTTGCATACCAGCTCCTTTTATACCCGTATGTCCGGGGGAGTGGCATGCAAATACCACTCGCCAATTTTCATTGGCCTTTTATCAAAGACCAGAGGTGTCTCGGGTTCCCAAGAGTGACCCCTAGTGTCACTACATATACACCAACATCGAGTGAGTGACAGATAGGGAGCTGGCAAATCCGAATGTCTGCTACCTGCCTTGAGACGTCACACAGGTCACATAAACTACAACACATAGAGACTGTACCACCTTGATATCAAATAGAGACTGTGTCTGTTCCCCAAACTATCAAACACAAACACAAAACTCTCACTAAATTATTTAGAAAAAAATCTGATTAAGGTAAAACTTGAAAATAACAAAAAAATTAAAGATAAACATAGGGTAGGGCTACTAAACATGAGATCTCTTTCAACCAAAGCACTAATTGTAAATGAAATTATTACAGATCATAGTTTGGATGTGCTCTGTTTGACTGAAACCTGGCTTAAACCAGATGAATATATTAGTTTAAATGAATCTACTCCCCCATGCTATTGTTATAAACATGAGACTCATCTGAAGCATTGAGGAGAAGGTGTTGCTACAATTTACGGTGACGTTTTTGGTGTTACTCAGAGGACAGGATATAAGTTTAAGTCTTTTGAACTAATAATGCTTAATGTGATACCATCAGGTACAAATAAAAAATATCTGTCATCTTTTGTCCTGACTTACAGTATATAGATCACCCGGGCTGTATTCTGATTTCCTAGGTGAAATTTGTACATTTTCTATCAGATCTAGTAGTTACTGTGGATAGAGCTTTAATTGTTGGTGACTTCAACATTCACATAGATAATGAAAAAGACACATTGAGATTAGCATTTATCGATATTCTCAATTGGAATCGCAAGTGGAAGAATACAAAATTAGGTATTTCGTGGTGCATGGAAGGATAATGTCTGTAGCTACAGACAGGCACTAAAAGCTGCCAGGTCAGCATATTTGAGCAAACTCATAGAAAATAACCACAACAATCCTAGATGTTTATTCAGTACTGTGGCTAAATTGATTAGGAATAAAACCTCAACTGAACCAGATATTCCGTCGCAGCACAATAGTAATGACATCATTAATTTCTTTACTGATAAAATTGAAATAATCAGAAATAAAATTGGAAATATCAATCATCTGTCACAGTACCACAGAACAAATTGTCTCATAATTTTCCTCATGAGCAGCTTCAATCCTTCTCTGTCATAAGTCGTGAAGAGCTAACATCTTTATAACATTAACTTATCGAAACATCAAAAGCCACAACATGTATGTTATATCCAATATAAACTAAGCTCTTAAAAGTGATATTCCATGTAATCTCAGAACCTCTTCTTAATATTATTAACTCCTCACTATCCTTAGGACATGGACTAGCGGTGCGAGATGAAAGGGAAGACACCACGGAGACCACACCCCGCCCAGAGAAGGGGGTGGGGGGGGGGCGTACTTCAAGTGGAAATACATCACATGGTCTTACCGAGTCTTGTCGGAAGTATGTCATGTGGAGAGTCACATGGTAGGTCCTACCAATGGGGGGAGGATTTTCTACAAGCATGGCGAACGGAGCAGAGGGCACTCTGCTCAAGGAAGATGTAGTTTACAAAGAGGGAAACGATTTTACAGAAGATAAAACACATGGGGTTACCTATGGGGAACCACCGCATGCAGAGCACCTTCCTCAGTACTACCCTCGTTCAGTTCTTTTAGCGCCTTGGCTTGGTGTACTTGCAGGAGAGCCACGGCGTGCAGGGTGGAGGCGGCTTGTCCAGCGGCACTGTAGCGTCTAGCCGTCAGGGACGATGTAAACCTACAGACCTTGGACGGGAGTTTCGGGCGCCCGCGTCAGGTGGTGCCACTCTGTGGACACAAGTGCACCGCGAGCACCTTGTCCACCTGGGGATCACCGAATACCCCCTGGCCGCTCCACCATCAAGGGTAGCAAGAGCGGGGGAGCTGAAAGATTGGAACCGGGCAGTAAAAGGTGCCTCCCATGACCTTGTCAGCTTGTCAGCTTGTTCAGGGAAGAAAGGAATGAACCAATCGTCGAGCCGTGAGGGTTCAGGGGAGAGCGGAGGGTTCCACTCTAGCCTGACGCTCGCGGCTGCCCGGGAAAGCATGTCCATCATTTCCGCATCGGCCTGAGACTGGGCGACCGTTCCTGAAGGAGGAAGCCCAGCCGAAGCCTCAGTGTCAGACCGGACGAGCCCGTTCTCCGATGCTGCACTCGATAACTCATCATCTTCTAGGGCGCCGGACGAGATGTCGAACCCACCCTAAGACGAGCCGGCGATCTCGTCCGAGCACGCGATCGGGGCAAGCGAGCGTGCTGGGGAATGGGAGGTCCGTGGGGGGATACCCGGCAGAGGTGGTCCCACTGAGGTCCCCAAATTGCCCCCAGCACTAACTGGCACGGCCTCATACCCGTAGGTAGGAGGACCGAGGTGGGGAGCCGCTGGGGTGGCTTGCTTTCTTACGAATGCAAGCCGTGACCGCAACGTTGCCATGGTCATGTTCTCGCAATGAGGACATGATCCATCCACGAATGATGTCTCCGCGTGGGCAGTGCCCAGACACGTAAGACAGCGATCGTGGCCATCGGAAGCGGAGAGATAGCGACCGCGACCAGGAATAATACACAAACGGAAAGGCATCTTTAAAATATACTCTTTTATTTGCTCTGCTGAAGCGCCTAGGGGCATTCTCTGCACTGCACAGGCACAGAGGGGGAGAAGCCGCTGAAATGCACTATCAAATCCAGCAGTCTTTAGCGAAGTGATTTTTATTTTATTTTTTTTTTTTTTTTTTTTTTTTAAGAGGAATTGTATTCAGTGCACTGAATGTGGAATTGTCAAATCAAACAAAAGTTAAGTATGGAGTGCCAAAGGGACCAATTTTAGGGCCTCTACTTTTCTCCTTATATATGGTTCCCCTGGGAGATATTATCAGGAAACCTGACGAAATTTCACAATTCTCCAAATTAGCAGAGTGTATCAATGAAATCAAAGATTGGATGGCCAGAAATTTCCTTCTACTCAATTCCGACAAAACAGAGGTACTAATTATTTGACCAAAAACCTGCTAAAATATAATTAACTTAGGTGTTATACACCGATCAGCCACAACATTAAAACTACTAATATTGTGTAGGTCCCCCTCATGCCGCCAACCTGCATCTCAGAATGCTATTCTTCTCACCACATTTATACATTGCAGTTATCTGAGTTACTGTAGACTTTGTCAGTTCAAACCAGTCTGGCCATTCTCTGTTGACCTCTCTCATCAACAAGACGTTTCCATCCGCAGAACTGCCGCTCACTGGATTTCTTTTTTATTTTTGCACCATTCTGAGTAAATTCTACAGACTGTTGTGTGTGAAAATCCCAGGAAATAAGCAGTTACAGAAATACTCAAACCAGCCCATCTGTCACCAACAATCATGCCATGGTACAAATCACTGATATCACATTTTTTTTCTCCAATCTAATGGTTGATGTGAACATTAACTGAATCTCCTGACCCATATATGCATGATTTTATACACTGCACTGCTGCCACACGAATGGCTGATTAGATAATCGCATGGATGATTGTTGGTGCCAGGTGGGCTGGTAACTCGGATAACTGCTCTGTACAATTGTGGTGACAAGAATAGCATCTCAGAATGCTATTCTGAGATGCAGGTTGGTGCTGTTTGGGCGGCACGAGAGGGACCTACACAATATTAGGCAGGTGGTTTTAATATTGTGACTGATCGGTGTGTTTGATACCAATCTGTCCTTTGAAAATAAAATTTCCAGTGTTTGTAGAACACTATTCTTCCACCGCAGAAATATTGCTAAGTTCCAACACACGCTCTGTTGCTGATGCCGAAAAACTAATTAATGCATTAATGACCTCAAGACTAGATTATTGTAATGCATTACTGGGAGGATGTCTAGCAAGTTCAATAAATAAGCTTCAATTGGTTCAAAATGCAGCAGCCAGAGTGCTGACTAGAACCAAGGAATATGATCATATTAGCCGTTACATTGGCTACCTGTTAAATTTTGTATTAATTTGTAAATTTTGTTAACTACGTACAAAGCTTTGAATGGTCTAGCTCTGCAGTACTTAAGTGACATTCTACCACGATATATTCCATCACGTTCATTACGATCACAAAATTCTGGCCTATTAATAGTTCCTAGAATATCAAAATCCACAAAAGGAGGTAGATCCTTTTCCTATTTGGCTCCTAAACTATGGAATAGTCTCCCTAACACTATTCAGGATGCAGACACACTCACTGAGTTTAAGTCTAGACTAAAGACTCATCTATTTAGCCAAGCATACACCTAATTTATCCATCAACTCACAATTAGGCTGCTTTAGTTAGGTCTACCAGAACCAGATACATTTATCATGATCTATAACTCTGCAAAAAATGAGTAAATAAGTAATATTGGTATTATATTCATGCTGTCAGCCAGAGGGGAACTGGCCCCCACAGTGAGCCTGGTTTTCCCAAGGTTATTTTTCTCCACTAACCAACATCTTTATGGAGTTTTGTGTTCCTTGCCACAGTCGCCTTCGGCTTGCTCACTGGGGTTCTAAATGCAATTATTATTTATTTATTTTTATACACAATTTACAATCACATTTAATCAAACTACACAATGATGACTCTAAGACTTTATAGATATTACAGTTTCGTTTTCTGTTAATGCATGATTTTCTGTAAAGCTGCTTTGAAACGATGCGTGTTGTGAGAAGCGCTATACAAATATAATGACTTGACTTAATTTTGCAATACAGTGTTTTTTTATTACTTCTTCAGTAGAACCGAAATGAAAATTTGTATAAGCACATTTTAGCTCTATATGTCCACATATGTACATATCTGGGATGGCTTAAAGGTGAGTAAATCATGAGAGAATTTTCATTTTTGGGTGAACTAATCCTTTAATTGTCAAGAAAAATAGTGGGCCCTATTTTAAAAGAGCTACATCTTATGCCCAGCACTATGCGATATGTCATATGTGCAAAGTCAGTGGGCATGGCCATGAAGCTTTGGTATTTTCTTGCAAGCATGTGCCAAATCTAGGCGCAAGAGAGATTTTGAACCGTGACATCAATTTATAGGTGAACCAGGAAGTCTAATTTGTCAAAATTCATGTTCGAGGTATGAGTTGTGAAATTGTTGTTGTAGAACAAAACATCCACATATCATCAACTAATGTTACCACAGACCTTATTTTATTCATGAGTTGAAAATCCCCATAGGAAAATCCAGAGAGAACCCATGGCGAATTCTCTTCCGGGTTTTTGAACTACAACCTGAACAGCTCAAAACAGGTTGGAGAAATCTCATGTGCAAAGCGCAAATGGGCTCAAGTGCATATTAATTCAAAGGTTATTTGATTATTGCACCTTCTGCATCCTATTATATATTCCATTCCCTGTCACGCACCAGCGATATAAACAAAGACAGTGAGAAGATGGTAGTGTAAATGGACCAAATGCAATGCATTAAAAGAACAGAAATATTGACTTGCGTTCTTTTGCGCATTAACTGTGTCCTTGTTGAATGTCAGCTACGACAGTGACATGCACCTTATACAGTATACACATGGAAAATGTAGTGCTTGTCAGGACTAACTGAATGTTGGCTCTGTAAAATTATAGAGAATGTAAGTATAATTAATTATATTGATCTACTGAGACACAAATCATGGCTAGTATTTATAATGACTGTCATGGACATATTTTGATGTTCCACCAATTTCAGAGTTTGGAAATTAACCATTAGAATCTTCAAATTGCAAATGCAGGAACTGAGTTTGGACTTTGCGCTGAGAATTTATATGGTTCTCAGAAAAATGGCAAATTGTGCTTTAAGACACTTCCTTCAACATACAATACACCCACAGTTTACTTGTTACATATGCCCCCAGATAGCGCAAGCACTCCCACCCATGCCCACTTGCGCTTTGTGCTGGCGCTTAATTGCACTTAGAATTAGCGCTCTCATGAACAATGGATAAGATTCCATGAAAATAGTGAGCGGCCACGAAAATAGTGAGCCCAATGTCACATGCAAAAAGTCTAAATGGCCTTAAACAAAAGCTTCATTTTCTTAAAACAAAATATAACTTGTGAGATTCACCCATTTCTTTACATTTCTATATGTCAACAACCTATGGAAAACATCAATACCCTTAAGACAGATATTACGAGAACTAACATGCAGTCATTGACTATAAAGAGAAATGTCAATTTGTATTGATCTTGGCTCCGCTCAAGGCTTGTGGATGTAAGAGGTAGGGAAGGAGTGAGGCACAGAGTGCTGCAGTATAGTGACCCACAGTCACCACTCAATAGTGTGCATGGTTACTTACTCTGATTACTTACTCTGATTACTATCTGAGCACAGTCAAAATGATCTTTCTCATCTTTGGGACATACAGGATTAAGCTTAGATCCCGTTCAATCTTTAAGGAAGCATGTTTCCCGCTCAAGCTAGGAGAGTGTGTGTGAGAGCAAGAGAGAGAGAAGAATGTGGTTTACATTGGACATTAAGTACTACCCAACATATAATGAGAATAGTTTTATGTACTAAAAAAAAAAAAAATGTGCTGAAAATAAAACACTGAAATGTATTAAACTGGCCATGAACTGCATGACCCCAGCTCAAAAAAAAAACTTGCCTTAAATGCAAAATTATTAACATAACATAGGTTGAACTGGAAATGTATAAATCTAAAAGTCTAAAGTCTAAAAATTTGATTTTGATAGTTTCATGTTCTTGGTAGCCAACGATCCATGGCATAAAACAAATTATGGTCGGCATAATTTTTTTTTTTTATTCTCACTACAATACGTGCAAGTCACCATATTTAAGAGTCTGTTCCTCTTTTGTTTTTCAAAACCATTATTTAGGCCATGACCCACCAATCGAGAATCACTGTTCTAAGAGACTAGAGTGCTGTACAACCTTAAATATGTGTGCATCCGGCAGAGAACAGTCCATTTCTGACACAACATTTTATAAAAAATGACAAGTGTGTCCTGAATTGGCCCACGGTACCCAGACAGAAAGTGGCCGGCAGTGCCCTTACCTTGGCTCTAGTCAAATGGAGAGGAACAGAGCAGCATGAAGAGGGAAGATGAGGATGAGAGAGAGGGAGAGAGAGAGAGAGAGAGAAAGAGAAACTTAGAGCTGGCCTGTCTCCTCTCTATCTGACTGGGACAAAGAGCTCTTTGATAAGAACTGCAAAAATGGAGGGATGGATGGGAGAAGGTGGAGGAAGAAAGAAGGTTAAGGTCACGGAACATCCTGACACAATGTGTGGTTGTGTGTGCGCACGTGTGTGTGTATCCTGGTACGATAGGAATGGACATGATGATGCGTAGAGTGACGGCAGCGATTATGCATTTGCATGAATGAGCTTGTGCCTGTGACAGGTTTATATCTAGTGAGCTAAAAATTCACATTTCCCTTGTTTTTTCAGATTTGCCAGCATAAGTGATAGGTGTTATATAAGTCCAAGGCAACTATAAATATCTCCCCTGCCTCAGAGTGATTTTTAGGGATCTGAACAATTCATAATAAGCATTTGATGTTGCCCAAGACAGGAGTTCACTGAGACAGAGCAAGAAACCTAAGCTTGTGTCTACATTTTATCTCTCCACTGGCATAAACAAGCTCCATCGAATCAGTATGGGGCTGAAAACGGTTGTTGTCAAGAGATGTTGAGGCTTGACATGACAGATGCCACTTTAGATTTATTTGTACACATGTCAATGTTTATGTCCATCAACTTCTGCTGTTGTAAAGGAGCAAAATTTGCATGTTGCAGTTTGTAGGCTTGACTGCAAAATTATCAGAATTAAACAGAATTATCCACCAATGGCCAGCCTCAGTTTCACACTGCAGGTGGGCTATGCAAAGTATTTATCCAGATATGTTATTTAAAAAAAATTTTTTTTAGTATAAATAAATACCACAATTCAAAATATTTAGTCCACCATCCTCACCTAAATTCCACATCTCTGATCTGAGATGCTTATCAAAAGGTTGTTATAACACACCAAAGTAACACACCTCTACAAACACTGCACTAAAAACACTAAGGCATTACCATTATATTTTGGACATGTACTATGTAAATACCATGGTACAATAAATATGGTGTATCATTCAGTACCATGGTTCTATCATGGTTTTTAGACCTGTATTATAGTAATACCACGGTATTCTTTGAAGTACATTGGAATGCCATGTATATACCACAGTATGTGAACAAGATAACCGTTCAATACCATGTCATATATCAAAATAATCTAGTAATATCATGGTATTTTGGACATTTATGCTGGTAATAACATGGTATTCTTTTAAATAATTTGGAGTATAATGTAAATACCATGGTACATGAATATGGTAACCATTCAGTACCATTGTACTGTATGTAACAAAGTAACATGCAACTATCATGGTTTGTGGACATGTATCAGCATGTCAGCAGTAATATTCTATGAAATACTTTGGAATACCACAAATACAATATACCACAGTATTTGTGAATCATGGTAACCATTCAGTACCGTGATATGAATCAAAATACCTTAAATACCATGGTAATATCATGATATTTTAGACATGCATCATGATAATACCATGGTATACTTTGTAATATAATGTAAATACCATTGTGCATGAATAGGGTAATCATTCATTACCATGATATATATGAAAATACAAAGGTTTGTACCATATAAATACCAAGATACCTGTGGTATTTGGTAATCAGTACTGTGGTATTACTATCTGTTACATCACTGTCCAGCACAGTTCTTTATAGTATTACCATAAGCATGGTACAAGTACAGTACTTTTTTACAAGGGTCTACTCTCCAACTTGTAGTGAAATCTCTCATAAACAGACACTTTCCTCTGTGGAGGGATGTGGGCTAAGATTCTTGCAGACACAAATGAAAGATTTGTTGTTGTGATGGCTGAGCAACGCTGGCAAGAATGTCAGATTAACAGAGACTAATTCAGAGAAATTATGCTCAGATATCCAAACCAGTTCCCTGAGGTCAGATCTTTCCTTGAGACAGTTTGCTAACTTTTCAACAACAGCAGCAGCAAAAAATTGGCTACAGGTATGCTAAGAAGCAATTAGTAATGACAAGAACAATCGAGAGATTTACTACTTTTCTGTTTCAGTAAGATTTGTGCACTAAGCCTTAAGATTTTGTTGCATTTACCTGCTCAGAGACAACTCAGAAAATCAATAATAGCAAAGCTTGTCACTGTTCTACATTTCCCCAATCTCATATTAGTGGACAGCCAGTTGTTATAATTCACAGAAACCCTGTGCAAGAGAATGTAATTTGGACACAGAGTTAGCACAAAGCTTCATCGGAGGTAATGGTTTGGAAGTATTGCACAATTGTGCTCTATGGCTGTTTTGTATGCAAACACCGATGACAACAAGGGCGTAATGTCATTGCAAATTCATGAGGTAGTGACTCTACCTTGTTATCTATCTCTAGAGTCAATGTCACTGAGCCCTGGGAGTAAAAATTACTCAACAGAATTATTTACCATAATGCAATACTGGACAAATTATTCATTCACAACATTTTTTGTTTCTCTCTGTCTGTTTCTGTAATGCTCTGACATTTAGGAAAAACTGTGGCTAGTTGTCAAACGTTTTACTCCAGTAAGTTACCATCAGGTTATTTTTAGTTTTATAAGTCAATCTCTGTTTAGAGACTGTACATTACAGCTTAGGCTACATAAAAGCTATAGAACATTCCCACTGTTATTGTCAAGGGAAAACGATAAGGATTATTCTCATGAAGCCTGTCAAGAAAATGTCCTGGTCCTATTTGATTTAATAAAAAAATAAAATAAAAAAATAGAAAGAGAGTGAGAGATTTTATTTAGCATATAATGAAGCCTGTTTTAAGGCCATGAAAATGTTTTACATTGTGAGATTGGTCCCACTTTATATTAGGTATTAGGTGTCTTTAACTATAACCCCAATTCTGAAAAAGTTGGGACAGTATGAAAAATGCTAATAAAAACAAAAAGTGAGTGATTTGTAAATTATAATCACCCTTTGCTATATTGAAAGCTCTGCAACTACACATTATATGATGTTTTACCCTGTGAATTTCATTTTTTTTTTTTTTTTAATGTACAGTATATTAAAATCAGATTTTTTGCAACACCTGGAAAAAGTTGTCCTGCTGGAAAATGCAGGGATTTCTCTGGAAAAGACGGTGCTGGATGGCAGTATATGTTGCTCCAAAATATTTACATATCTGTCTCCATTCATGGTGTTGTCACAGATGTGCGAGTTACCCATGCCATGGGCACTGACACACCCCTGGCCCATACAGACACTGGCTTTTGGACCTGACTCTAATAACAGCTTGGATGGTCCTTTTCCTCTTTGGCCCGGATAACTCAACAACTGTCAAAAACTTTTTGAAATGTGGACACTTCGGACCAAAAAACACAGTTCCACTGTTCTACTTTGCATCTAAGATGAGACCAAGCCCAGAGAAGTCGGCAGCGCTTCTGGACTGTGTTGATGTAGTGCATCTGCTTTGCATAGGCTATGGTCTTAACTTGCATCTGTGGATGCAGCAGTGAGTGGTGTTAACTAACAAAGGTTTACTAAAGTTATCCCAAGTCCATATTCATGATATCCATTACATTATGAATGGTGTTTTTTTAAAACAGTAATGTCTGAGGGATCAGAGCTCACACGCATTCAGAAGTGGTTTTTGTCTTGCCCTTTACGCACAGAGATTTGACCAGATTCCTTGAATCTTTTAACTATATTGTGCACTGTAGAGGGTGAAATGCCCCAAATCCTTCCAATTTGTTTTTGGGGAACATTGTTCTCAAAGTGTTGGATTATTTGCTGAAGCATCTGTTGGCAAATTAACAAGTCTTGAATGATCCTTGCTCTTGAAGGTCTAAGCTGTTTTTGAAGGCTCCTTATACAGTATAGAGTACTATGGCACAATTGCCTCAGCTGTTTAACATCTCCTGTTCCCTGTCTGTCACTCACTCAACATTGTGTCGATGTAGTGACACTAGGGGTTTGATCTTGAGAGCCCCAATCACCTTTGCTTAAAATAGAAAAGGCCAGTGAAAATTGGCAAGTGGAATTTGCATGCCACTCTCCGCCCCGGACATACGGGTATAAAAGGAGATGGCGTGCATCACTCATTCAGATTTTTTCTTCGGAGACGAATTCTTGTGTGTTCGTCCTCTCACCTATTGCTACGCTGCTGGATTTTTTTATGGCACATATCAGCGGTCACCCTCGCACGGTCAAGTGTGGTGCTTTCCCTGGGCGCTTCGGCAGCCTGAGTCTGCGGGTGCTAAAAGAGTATATTCAAAAGAGTATATTTTCTCTAAAAGAGCTCGCGCAAACGCTTGGCATCTTTTTAAAGATGTCCTTCCACATTTGCGCTACTGGATGTGGCCGTTATCTCTCCCCTCTGGATACCCATGAAATCTGCCTCGAGTGTCTGGGGCGCCAGCACGCCGAGGCTGCTTTCGTGGAAGGGTTGTGTTCTCATTGCGCGAACATGCCCATGAGAACGTTGCGGTCAAGGCTCACCTCCTTCTTCATGAAGCAAGGAGCCATCTGCTCCCTAACCTGGTCCTGTCCTGGGCTGATGCTCAGCCGGCCGGGTCGGCAAGCACCTCGGGTGATCTGGATGTGGACATGGGAGCGTTTCCGCGGGCTTAGCCCCCGTGGACCTCCCATCCCCCAGCACGCTTGTTCTGTCCAGATGAGCTGTCAAGCGATGCAAGCGGTCTGCCTCAGGGTGGGTTTAATGTGTCATTTGCGGCTCGCAACGAAGATCAGCTTTTGGTCATGGCATCGGAGGGTGGGCTTCCACTATCGGTAGCGGACGAATCTTCTGAGCTCCTGCCCACGGGCGGTAGAGCACAGGATGAGGCGGACGCTGAGATGGCAGACATGCTTGCCCGGGTGGCAGCGAACATCAGAACCCTCCACCCTGCCCTGTGCGTTTGCGGCTGGATGATTGGTTTCTGGGATTGGAGCGTGACTGAAGGCCGTGCCCCGCCCCAGTGCCTTTCTTCCCGGAAGTGCACGAGGAGCTAACAAAGTTGTGGAAGGCACCTTTTACTGCCCGTACATGCTTCACGGGCTTGTCCACTCTGACTACCCATCGACAGTGGAGCGGCTAAGGGATATGTCAAGCTTCCCCAGGTAGAGCGTGCCATAGCGGTGCATTTATGCCTGCAGGGCGCAGCCACCTGGTGCGACAGACCAAGGCTCCCTTCCAAGGCCTGTAAGTTCTCTTCCTCTTTAATGATGAAGGCTTACATGGCCGCGGGTTAGGCTGCTTCCGCCTTGCACGCCATGGCCATCCTGCAGGTCCACCAGGCCAAGGCGCTGAAATATCTGCAGGAGGGTAGGACTGTGACTGACCTCGCCTTACGTGTGACGAAGGTCATGGCATGTGCTCTGGATGGGGCCCCAACTCCAATGGCACATCAACTGCTTAGAGTTGCTAGCGGTATTGCTGGCCATGAGGAGGCTTCAGCCGTTGATTCAGGGCAAACATGTGTTGGTCCGAACTGACAACACAGCAACCATAGCATACATAAACCGCCAAGGTGGTGTATGCTCACGTCGCGTGTCGCAACTCGCCAGCCTCCTCCTCCTCATTTGGAGTCAGCAGACCTTGAAGTCTCTGCGAGCCACTCACCTTCCAGGGGTCCTCAACCATGCAGCGGACGCGCTCTCACGGCAGGTAATGCTCCACCGGAAGTGGAGACTCAACCCCCACGTAGTCCAGCTGATTTGGGAGAGATTTGTGGAGGCACAGGTAGACCTATTCGCTTCCCAAGACTCCTCTCACTGCCCCCTGTGGTACCTAGCAGGTCTTCCGCCAGCGGTGGTAACATGATCACTCAGGCCAGGGCCCCCTCTACGAGGCAGCTGTATGCCTTGAATTGCCGTCTTTTCGTTAACTGGTGGTCTTCCCGTGGGGAAGACTCACAGAGATGCGCCGTCGGGTCTGTTCTGTCTTTTCTTCAGGAAGGGCTGGAGAGACTACTGTCTTCCTCTACCCTGAAAGTGTACGTGGCTGCCATAGCAGCTCACCACGATACACTGGTTGGGAGACCCTCACGACAGCGTGACCTTATCAACAGGTTCCTCAAAGGCACAAGGAGATTGAATCCTCCTAGACCGCGCCTGATCCCCTCTTGGGATCTCTCTGTGGTCCTACCTGCCCTACAGAGAGCCACCTTCGAGCCCTTGGAGCAGGCTGAGCTCAGCACTCTGTCCCTGAAGACGGCCCTCCTGGTGGCGCTCACTTCCATCAAGAGGGTGGGGGACTTGCAGGCGCTCTCTGTTACCAGCGAATGCCTGATATTCAGACCGGCACACTCTCACGTAATCTTGAGACCCCGGCCTGGCTATGTGCCCATAGTTCCCACCACTCCTTTTCAGGACAAGGTGGTGAAACTGCAAGTGCTCCCTTCAGAAGTTATTGTTATTGCTGTGTCCAGTTTGCGCCCTGTGCATCTATCTGGACCGCACGCAGAGCTTTAGATGCTCGGAGCAGCTCTTTGTCTGTTTTGGAGGACAGCAGAAGGGGAAAGCTGTCTCCAAGCAGAGATTAGCCCATTGGATTGTGGATGCCATTTTCCTCGCATTCCAGTCTCGAGACTTGCCGTGCCCCTTGGGAGTCCGGGTGCACTCCACTAGTGGTGTTGCGTCCTCCTGGGCACTGGCAAGGGGGGCCTCTCTAGCAGACATATGCAGAGCTGCGGGTTGGGCTACACCCAATACCTATGCAAGGTTTTATAACCTGCGCATAGACCCGGTTTTGACCCGAGTGTTACGCGGTAACAGCAGGTAAACCGGGCGGCCGGTTGGGTGTACCGCTTGCATTGCGCCTTTCCCCTTTTTCAAAGGTGATAATGTTTCAACAGTTCCCCATACCCGGTGAACTCCGGATGCCTCTTTTCTTAAGCACTGTTCAGTGACGAAATTGTTATTAGTCTTAAATTGCCCCATCTCAACTTTTTTGAAGCATGTTGCAATCATCTGATTTGAAATTACTGTACATTAAAAAAAGATTAAAAAATAAATAAAATTAATTCACAAGGTAAAGCATCATATTATGTGTAGTTTAGGAGCTTTCAATATAGCAAAGGATGAATATAATTTACAGATCACTCCTTTTTGTTTTTATTAGCATTTTTCATACTGTCCCAACTTTTTCGGAATTGGGGTTGTACTATGTATGTAGATACAATAAATAAATAAAAATACAATACAATAAATACAATAAAATGTATTTACTGTGTAACTACATATTGTTCCGAAATTCTCACAAGATTCACATTTGCTGCTACTGAGGTTGAAGTTAAGTAGGTTAAGAAGTAGGGGTAGGTTTAGGGGTTAATGTTTAGGGTAAGGGTTGGGTTAAGCCCAAGGTATACTTTGGTCAGACATGAACGCTGAGCATCCACATACAAATCATCACCATCAGCACATGCACAGCCTGATTTTTCTAACCGCAAGTCTTTGAAAGCATAGAATGTGGATGCGCAGCCTGATTTTTCTAACTGCGAGTCTTTGATAGCGTAGAATGTGGATGCGCCTGGAGATATTTGCACTAATTAGTGGGTCCACAAGGTGGTAACACTCAAATTTGTGCCATTGCTGTCTCGAAGAAGTGCTAGAAGTAGATGTAATTGCCACTAAACATCAGGAGATGAAGGTAAAAAAGACTTCAGGGGATGTGCAAGTCAAGAGTGCATGTATGAGGAGGTCTGGAGATACCTGCATTTATATAACTCAAGTCTGAAGGAATATAAAGGAGAGCTGTAAGAATTAGTGTTATCGCATGCAATTAATTAAAGTTTAATGCATACATTTTTCTTAATTGTGATTAACGCATTTACTGTTAATACAGCATAAACAGTGGTGTGAACGGCAGAACCTTTGTAATGTGTCCGCCCAGAGTCATTACACTGACGCACAAGCCACAGCACCAGAGCCCTTCAACCAAGGAAAGCCTCAAGCTTAGCATAAAATAGCACAACACGGCAGTCCCATATACATTCTATGGGCGGAACTGTTTTAACATGCTAGCTGACCGTTATGCTCTCTCCTACAATAGAGCCGTGGAGGTTGTTATCTCAGTAAATAAAAAAAAATATCTGACAGCTTCCCTGTCAATGATAAAATGATGGAAAAAGGACCTCTTTAATGCTATTTGATGTACAAAACAAACCCAGATGGAACTTGTGATAGAAATGAAGTATTTTGCAGCAGAATGTGATGTTTTTGTTTGCAAGTGCTTTTTGTGGTGAGTTCAAAGCGGCGCACAACGCTGGCATTGCCGCTTTGAAGCGAATCATGAACCCAGTTTCACGATTGCTGTAACGAAGTGGATAGTCACAGTCTACTACTGGCAAATTAATATTGTGGAGGATGACAGTTTAAGGGATTTAATGTCCATTGCAATGAATATGCAACCTACGTATGTGGGGACTAGTTTTTTCAATTAGTCAAACTCCCACTTAGACTTTGGGAAATGTTACTTGAAATGGTAATATTTTAGTACATAGTCTTTATATTGTGGAAGGCTTTGTTTGGAAAATGTTAATAAAGCATTATATTGCTACATATTGTTTTGTTTTCTTTCCTAAGATGGAAATAAATGAATTTTGACAAAAAAAACAAACAAAAAAAACAAAACAAAAAAAACAAACATTATATATAATTGTATATAGTGTCAAATTTCAGCACTTTTAAAATCTGTGATTAATTGCCATTAACTACAAAATATTATGCGATTAATCGCGACTAAAAAAATGTATCGACTGACAGCACTAATATAGCACTAAAGACATCTTTAAGCATCTAAACTCCTGAAGAGAAAGTCCGGTGTCTCATAGCAGTCGAGGCGCTCATGCGCTAACCATCTGTGTATGCACACACAGTTATATAGAGTATACTTTGACAGGCTTGCTAACTGTACGTAGACTCTGAGCGTTCACATCAAAAGGGAAGTATAAATAGGGATTTAATGTTAGGTTTAGGGTTAGTGGTAAGGTAAACAGTGTAACTAAAGATGTTTTTAAATGCAGGTACTTAAGTAAAATGCAACAACATGTATGTACATAGTAAGTATATTGTATCAAATGCTTTAGTACATAGTAATTAAAAACACCTAATGTAAAGAGGGTCCTTGAGATTATTTTCATGACAATTGTTTACATTTCACCACCTGACACAGGAGGGCACAGGGAGGGAAAATAATGGTTGTGAAATGCCTCGTTTGTTATGACTGCATTGTAGGATGTAGGGAACTGTCAGGCTTTAATTGAGGCAGAGGTAGAGCCCAATACATAGTCAGCTGAGGAATTGCTTGGAGGCTGCTGGCTATTACTATTAGTGTTCAGGAATCAAACCTACCTTTCCAGAGAAGCAACCAGGTTGAGCTCCTAAATGATAAACACAGACACACACACTTGAGGTCAGACCTAATTATAAAGCTTGACTCATGGTGAAAATTCACAGGTCATATCTTCTGGATATAATAATATGTTATATTGGGTATATAGGGGTAGTTCACCCAGAATTTACATTTTAATCTACTCACTCTCATCATGTTTGGCAACCCTTGGTGTGTCACATTTGGTGACAAGACATGCAGGAACCAATGGTGCTTGATGTCACTGACATCAAACATAAATTTGATGTATAAATCCCTAACAACATATCATAGTGTTGCCATAGTATTCTTTAAAGTACCTTGGAGTGCCATGTGAAAACCAAGTACCATGACATTACCATCTGATCTATGACCATTACTATACCATGGAACCACCACAGAACTCGTTTTTATTGGTCTTAGAAAATTAATGCAGCTACACAGACTGTGGATTTAAACATGTGGAAAGAAGTCTCTCTGTATGTACATCAGCAAGGCAAAGCAAATCCTTTGTGTAGAGTAATGTGTCTAATCTAGTATGAATGGCCATGTCTGACACACGGCCCGCATGACTGACAATATCTGATCTCTGACTCTAACACTCTCTCTCTCTCTTTCTTTTAACATCCCTCTGCCTTTTCATGTTTGAAAGGCATGTTTGCATACATGTATTTGAGGTCATGAATCCACACACTTACACACACAAATAACCCAGAGTCAGGGAACGAGTTTCCTCTTTTTCACTGGTTCTCAACTGGTCGCAGGGTCATGGACAGCAGGGAAAAAACAATGATAAAATGCAACTAAACATGATTGTGCATAGTTAGGATAGCAAAATAAATAGGCTTTATAAACCGTTCAAAGGGAAAAGAAAACACTTCACATTTTTTTCTATTGTATTTTGATGCTAATTCATCTGAAACTTTGTAAAAGCTAGCCAAATTGGGCAGATACCTAAATGGACTGGTTGTGTGGCATGCCTTCATACACGAAAACCATGAAAAAAGTAAAGTTAAGAAAATATGACTACATTAAATATGGGTTCACTTGCAACAAGGACATGGTTTGTGCCAACAATGAGTCTGTAATGATGGGCTGGCAATGATAGGCAGACGATGAAGACGATGATGTGTGATGAACCCAAGTGCAGTTTATCAATCGTGAAATCCAAAACCCGTAACTCCAAACGTGAACAAAATACAAAAACATGAACTTGACGTAACTTGACTTGACTAAACTTGACATGACATGAACAATCCTACAATATTACATTCACAAAACCTGACAATGGACAATGGCAAACATGAGGCTTAAATACATGGACAAGGGAGAAACATGACAATGATAACCAATGACAAGACAGAACTGATAACAAGGTAACAAGACAATAAACCAATGAAAGCAAGACACATGAACATGGAGGGAAACATGAAATCACATGACCAGGGAAACAGGAAAAGCTGACAGGCTGAAGGATCGCGGTGGAGCCGAGGGAACACAGAGCTGGGGTGATGTCGAGGGATCGATGGGTCTAGGCGGAGTCGGAGGTTCGAAAATTCTTCGTGTCTGGGATTTCTTAGAGGGCGATGATCGAGCCGGTGGCTTGGGGGAACCAACTAATCAGGAGAACTCCGGGTGGGCACAAGGGCGGGAACCAATTCCAACTCAAATAGCCCAGTGAGAGATGGCTCTGGAATGGACGAGGTTTGAAACGCTGGCTCTGGGACGGATGAGACTTGCAACGCTGGTTCGTTAGCCATGGCAGACATGGGCATTGGCTCATTGACCGTGGCAGGCTTGGGCGTTGGCTCATTGATTAGAGGTGAGCCTGAGACATTGTATGGAGCAGACTGAAGCTTGGCTGTGACATGACAAGGAGCAGTCTCAGGCATGGCTGTGACATGGCATGGAGCAGGCTCAGGCGTGGCTGTGACATGGCATGGAGTAGACTCAGGATCCGGGGCAAAAGATGGCGCTAGCTCAGCGACCATGACATGGAACTCTGGCTTGGCGGCCATGACGTGGAACTCTGGCTTGGTGTCCACCTCCCCCACAGTGAACGATGAACCACATCGTAGGGCAAGGTCGATATACTGAGCAAGACTGTCGGGTACTCTGACCGCCTGGCAACAGGGAAGAGATTGGCTCATTAAGTCCAAAGCGAAAAAAGTCCTTGAGGGCAATCTCATTAAAATTGACAAGGTAGCAAAGACCACAAAACTCTGTGACATAAATCCTCCTGGGGAAGATTCCCTTGGCATAAATGGAGAAGCTGGATTGCTGGGTTCATTTTGGTTGGTCAGGTATTCTGTACCGATGGCTGGCAAGGCAACGACCATTGATGAAGACGATGATGTGTGATGAACCCAGGTGCAGTTTATTATCAATCGTGAAATCCAAAACCCATAACTCCAAATGTGAACAAAATACAAAAACATGAACTTGACTTGACTAAACTTGACATGACATGAACAATCCTACAATGTTACATTCACAGTACCTGACAATGGACATGGACAAGGGAGAAACATGACAATGATAACCAATGACAAGACAGAACTGATAACAAGGTAACAAGACAATAAACCAATGAAATCAAGACACATGAACATGGAGGGAAACATGAAATCACATGACCAGGGAACCACATGACTTGAAATAGGAAAAGGAACTAAACTTTCAAAATAAAAGACATGAAAAACATAGACACACACAACCCTGACAGAGTCGCATTGACTAATAGTTGAGTACAAGGGTTCTTGTTTATAAGAATCAGAATCAGCTTTACTGCAAAGTATGCTTAAACATACAAGGAATTTGTCTTGGTGACAGGAGCTTCCAGTGTACAACAATACAAAAACGTCAGCAAGACACAGATAATAATAAAAAAATAAATAGCTATACACATACGTACATATACACACAGACACACACATACATACATACACACATACACATACGTAGTGCAATCTAATACAAATCTGTTATCTGTTATGTACAGTGCAAATGTTTGTTTTTTTGTTGTTTTTTTTTTATTTCCAGAGGAATGAAATGGCAGAAGAGGTTGGATGTGTTGGATAAATATAAAAAAGACTAAACTGTGTATTGCACATAGTTATTGCTAAATGGGGCAATGTAACTGTTCATGAGATGGATAGCCTGGGGGAAAAAACTGTTCCTGTGCCTGACGGTTCTGGTGCTCAGAGCTCTGAAGCTTCGGCCAGAAGGCAACAGTTCAAAAAGGTAATGGGCTGGGTGAGTGGGGTCCAGAGTGATTTTTCCAGCCTTTTTCCTCACTCTGGAAGTGTATAGTTCTTGAAGGTGGGGCAGGGGGCAACCAATATTCCTCTCAGCAGTCTGAATTGTCCTTTGTAGTTTTCTGATGTCTGATTTCGTAGCTGAACCAAACCAGACAGTTATTGAAGTGCAGAGGACAGACTCAATGACCGCTGAGTAGAACTGTATCAGCAGCGCCTGTGGCAGGTTGAACTTCCTCAGCTGGCGAAGGAAGTACAACCTCTGTTGGGCCTTTTTCACAATAGAGTCAATGTGTGTCTCCCACTTCAGGTCCTGTGAGATGGTAGTGCCCAGGAACCTGAATGACTCCACTGCTGCCACAGTGCAGTTTAGAATGCTGAGGAGGGTCTGTGTTGGGGTGTTCCGCCTAAAGTCCACAATTATCTCCACCATTTTGAGTGTGTTCAGCTCAAGGTTGTTTTGTCTGCACCAGACAGCCAGCTGTTCAACCTCCCTTCTGTATGCAGACTCATCGTCATCTCGGATAAGGCAAATGACAGTGGTGTCATCTGCAAACTTCAGGAGCTTGACAGAGGGGTCCTTGGAGATGTAGTCTTGTGTGTAGAGGGAGAAGAGTAGTGGGGAGAGCACACATCCCTGGGGGGCACCAATGCTGATTGTACAGGTGCTGGAAGTGAGTTTCCCCTGTCTCACAAGCTGCTGCCTGTCCGTCAGAAAGCTGGTAATCCACTGACAGATAGACATGGGAACAGAGAGTTGGTGTAATTTATTCTGGAGTATAGCTGGGACGATGGTGTTGAAAGCCGAACTGAAGTCCATAAAAAGGATCCTTGCATATGTTCCTGGTCTGTCCAGATGTTGCAGGATATGATACAATCCCATGTTGACTGCATCATCCACAGACCTGTTTGCTCGTTAAGCAAATTGAAGGGGATCTAGAAAGGGTCCAGTGATGTTCTTCAGGTGGCCAACACCAGTCTCTCAAATTATTTCATGACCACAGTCCTCAGGGCGACAGGTTTGTAGTCATTAAGACCTGTGATTTTTGGTTTCTTTGGGACAGGAATAATGATTGAGCGTTTGAAGCAGCATGGGACTTCACACTGCTCCAGTGATCTATTGAAGATCTGTGTGAAGATGGGGGCCAGCTGGTTAGCACAGGATCAAAGACACGCTGGTGAGACGCCATCTGGCCTGAAGCTTTCCTTATATTTTGTTTCAGAAAGCCGCGGCTAACATCATCTTCACAGATCTTTAGTGCAGGTTGAGTAGCAGGAGGGGGGAGGAGGGGGAGGAGGGGGTTGCAGGAGGTGTTGGTGTTTGTGTGAAGTGAAGGTCAGAGTGGGTGTGGGGTGTGAGATTGGGCCTTTCAAATCTCAGTAGAACACATTCAGGTCATCAGCCAGTTGCTGGTCCACCACAGGGTTGGGGGTAGGAGTCCTGTAATTTGTGAGTTGTTTCATGCCACTCCACACTGATGCAGGGTCGTTAGCTGAAAACTTGTTTTTCAGCTTCTCAGAGTATCTTGTTTTAGCCACTCTGATTTCCTTGTTCAGTGTGTTCCTGGCCTGATTGTACAAGACTTTATCCCCACCCCTGTAAGCATCCTCTTTGGCCTGACAAATCTGCCTGAACTCTGCTGTAAACCACGGTTTGTCGTTGTTTAACTTTAAATAAGTCCTAGTAGGAATGAACATATCCTCACAGAAACTGATATATGATGTAACAGTATCTGTGAGCTCATCCAAGTCTGTGGCTGCAGCCTCAAAAACACAATCGAACAATCTGTGCAATCGAAGCAGGCTTGTAGTTTCCGCTCTGCTTCATTGGTCCATCTCTTTACAGTCCTTACTACTGGCTACAGAAACATTAAGGGTTCTGGAGCATTCCATCCTTTAGATGAGCACATATGTGGATGTGTGTTTGCATACACAAAGCCCTTATCTGAGCCTTCACAGCTGAATGAAGATCAGATGCGTACACCTGGACACAAAATGGATGACTCTAGTCACACAAAATAGAGGCTTGTAATCAGGCCTGAACAACACTGTAAACATTTTTCATCAGGTAACCTAAAAACTTGCTTCAAACTGTGACATATATATATATATATATATATATATATATATATATATATATATATATATAGGTGCAGTTGAAATTTAATAAAAGCACAAAATGCAACATGTCAAGCAGAATTATCTATTATTTTAGTGTATTACCTGTATTAAAGGAGCTTCAGATGTTCGTGTTTCTCATCTGTGTTGATATCAGACACACTAAAGAAATTTTTAGTGTGAAGAATTTTTAGTTGCTTTGGATATAAGCATCTGCCAAATGAATAAATGTAAATGTAAGAAGATCCGTGAAGCTCTCGTGATTGTGTATGTATACACTTTTTTAAATTAACTGATCAGATGTTTTTTTCCTTTTAAAGCCACTCATAATCAGCAAATTTTAAACTCTTGTTTTAGCGCAGCAGTTGATTGACAGGTGAGGGGTGGAGCTTCACTGCTGCCAGGATGCATACAGGACGGATTAGTGTTTACACCTCAAATGCGATGTGGACAAATGCGTTTTGACCACATTTGTATGTGATTTCTGTGATCTGCTCACAAAATGTTTTAGACCCCGTTTAGACCTGTATTTAGGGCTGACCACATGTGATCTGATTACCTGAAACGCTTCAGAATACCAGGTGAAACGGGGTCTAAAAGCAACCAGATTAGATTACTTTAAAAATGTAATCCAATAGATTACATTACTGACTACGACTTTAGTCATGTAAATTGTAATCAGTACCAGTAATCTACCCAGCACTGCTGATTCATTATGGTCTCTTGTAAACAGCAGCATTTTGAAAGGGACTTTCATCTCACTTCAGATCACAATAGGAGATCTTCAACTAAAAGTATGATGAGCTAGTGCAGCAGACTCTCCCCATAGTATATTAAAGCAGGAGATGCAGCAATGGACCCCAGAATAAATATGATTAAGCGGCTCAGGCCCACCGCGTTTGCTGTTGTTCCCCCAGAGCCGTCTAATTTATCCTCTGCGGTCCACTGAATGAGGGGATGGTGAGATCAGAGCTAATGGTTATGGTGGGAAACAATTGAAAATGTATGTTTTTTTGTGTGTGAGAAAATCTTTACTTCTGTAGTTGAATCTCACCCACATGAATATCTGCACATAACTGACACTGCAGGCTTTTGGTTTCAGAAACCACATTTTCAAATTATACCAGTAATTTTTAGTTATTATTATTAACCCAAAATTACTTTTCTTCCCAGTCAAAAAACTGTAAATATTTTTAACTTAATCAGTTTACAAGTATTTAATTTTAAATAAATGCATTTTATTTTTTATAAATGTTACTTATTTTCTCAAATTTAGTTTAGATTATCTTTTATGTGTACATTGTTGTTAGATATACTATGTTAAGTACTTACTAGTTTCAGTACAATGTTTAGTAATGATTCAATTGAGGGTGCTTAATGTAAATTTTGGCTTGGCACAGATCCATTTCAAAACATTGCTTAGTACTAATTTATTTCAGTATAATGTTTAATACTGATTCATTTCAATATATTGTTCTGTACTGATTCATTTCAGTACAATGTTTTGTAGGCACCAGTGGTGGGAAGAGTACTGTACAAGTAGTGATAAATATGACTCAAGTAAGAGTAAATAAGTAGTTTGCTGACAAAACTACTCAAGTAATTACGTTACAAGTTACTTGATGAAAATTATATACGCTTCCATTTTTAGAACACAAAGACATTTTTGTGCTTGAAAGAAATTGAGGCTTCCTTTTACAAAGGATGCATTAAATTGATAAATACTGCCAAAATCATTAATTGCTAATAATTATTACGGTTTGAAATAACTGTTTTAAGTGGTATTGATTAAAGTTTTACCTTTACCCATGATTGCAAACATAAACTGTGTCACCTAGTCCATACAAAAGCATTCTAAAGTGCTAATTTGGAACTCAAGAAAATTCTTATTATTCGAACAATTGAAAATGGTTGCACTACCATGCAGAAATCACAATACAGTGGGTTTTCCCCCATTTGATGAGGTATTGAGATCTTAGAAGTTACTTTACACTTGCAAGTCAAATTTTGGTTTTGAAAATAGGCACAAAAAAAATTTCTCCTGAAATTCTATTTTCTCCAAAAGTCTATTGTTTTAGAGAAATGAAGGCTATTCCATGCATTACTGTTTTGAAAAAAAGAATCTCTAACCAGGATAGAGAGGGAGGCTATTATAATGGGTGCCCAAGTTGGGGCTCAAACCTGGGTCTCTAGCATGGAAGGATTGCAGTCTTAACCCCTGAGCTACTGGAGACACTTGTTTTAGGACCAAATATAGATACAAGGCTGGAGACTGTGTAGACAGGAGATACAAAGGCACAATTCAGTTTTAGGGGAAAAAGGCAATTCCAAAACTTCAGAAGGTAAATAATCCACATGGAGAGGCATCAAAATAAGGGAAAAACTCAAATTCCAGGAGTAAAAAAAAAAAAGAATCTCAAAAAGTATAACAACATACAGGCATATATCACGGGGAAAGAACTGAGGCTGACTACAAGAGAAGACTGAGCAAATAACAACTGAAAAGACTGGGTTTAAATACAAATGACAAAACTAGGCACAGGTGAACTAGATCATTAATCAAACAGAGTGGAGAGAGTTCAAAAGCTCATTGCTCCCCCTAGTGGCCAGCCAGGGAATTGTCAGGAGTCTCACAGGACCCCCCCGCCCCCCTTCTACGAAGGTCTCTTGACATTCCCCTTGGGACGGTCAGGGTGGCGATGGTGAAACTCCTGGATTAGTTCAGGGTCCAGGATGTCCCGGGCTGGAACCCAGGACCGTTCCTCTGGTCCATACCCCTCCCAATCCACTAGGTATTGTAGCCCTCCATGAACCTAGCGATAGTCTAACAGATGATGGACCGTAAACACAGGTTGGTCCCCAATAATACGGGGGGGGGGGTTTGGATGTTGGCAGCAGGGGGCTGGTGACAATCCTCTTGAGTTGTGACACATGGAAGGTTGGGTGGACCCTCATGGTTGGAGGAAGTTGTAGCCTGTATGCCACTGGATTAACTCTCTGCAGGACTTTGAAAGGGCCAATGTAGCGAGGAGACAGTTTGTGGGATTCCACCCACAATGGAAGATCTCAAGTGGATAGCCAAACCTTCTGTCCTGGGCGAAATAGTGAAGCTCGTCTACACCGTCAGTTGGCCTGTTGTTGTTGATGACGTGAGGCTCGTAGTAGGGCTGACCTTGCTTTCCTCCATATGCGATGGCAGCGACGAACCATTGACTCCGCTGCAGGTACACTGACCTCAGGCTCTTGCTCTGGAAACAGAGGCAGCTTGTAAACAAACTGAACTTCAAATGGTGACATACCTGTTGAGGAGCTCTTAAGGGTGTTGTGAGCATATTCCACCCAAAACAGTTCTTTACTCCATAATGTGGGATTGGACAAAACAAGGCATCTCAAGGTGGTCTCCAGCTCTTGATTCATCCTCTCAGTCTGCCCATTGGACTGAGGATGAAACCAGAAGAGAGGCTAACAGATGCACCCAGGAGTCTGCAGAAAGCCTTCCAAAACCGAGAAGTAAATTGTGGTCCACGGTCTGACACAATGTCCTGAGGGATACCATGTAGTCGGACAACATATTGCAACAGGAGCTTAGCTGTTTCTTGGGCAGAGGGTAGCTTGGTTAAAAGGTATGAAATGGCAAGCCAAAGAAAATCTATCAACAATAACAAAAATTACGGTGTTACCTTCAGATGGGGGAATCCCGTGATAAAGTCAACTGAGATGTGAGACCAAGGTCAGGCTCCATGGAGTGGGAGCAACAACCCTTGAGGACACATCCTAGGTGTCTTGCTTCGAGCGCAAGTGGGGCAGGCCACAACAAATAAACGAACATCCTCCTCCATGGTGGGCCACCAAAATTGTCTCCTCAGGAACTCCAGTGTCCTTCCGCTACCAGGGTGACTTGTCAGTCTCGAGGAGTGCCCCCACTGTAGTACTTGAGAACAAACTGATTTGGGAACAAATATACAGCCTGGTGGGCCATTACCTGGGTCTGCCTCTGTTCTTTGAGACCTCCTGACAATAGTCTATTCCCCACCGGATAGGTGCCACAATCAAAGTGCTTGAGAGGATCGGCTCAGGGTTCTGAACTTGCTCTGGGGTATCAAACTGCCTGGACAAAGCATCTGGTTTCTTATTCTTAGAGCCTGGGCGGTAGGACAAGTTTAAGTGGAAGCGATTTAAAAAAAGAAGAAAAAAAAAGTGCCCACCTGGCCTGATGCGGTGCGAGTCGCTTAGCCTCCTTAGTCAGTCCAGACCAGGAACGGGTGTTTAGCCCCCTCTAGCCACTGTCGCCACTCATCTAAAGCCACCTTGACTGCAAGTTGTTATCTGTTGCCAATGTCGTAATTACGTTCACTGGGAGAGAGACGGCACGAGAGAAATGCACACGGGTGTAGTTTCCAATCAGTGCTTGATCGTTGGGAAAGTATAGCCCCCACCCCCATGTTAGAGGCATCAACTTCAATGATAAAAGGGAGATCTGGATCAGGCAGGGTAAGTATTGGAGCTGTGACAAAACGCTTCTTCAGTTCCTTGAACGCCTTGTCCGCCTCTGGAGTCCAAGAAAGCTTCTTAGGGAGACCTTTAATGAGAGCAGTGAGAGGTGCAGTTATGGAACTGAAATTCCTAATAAAACATCTATAGAAATTTGCAAACCCCAAAAAGTGTTGCAGCTCCTTAACTGTGGTGGGACATGGCCAGTCAGTAACTACCTGAGTCTTGCAAGGGTCCATCTGGATGTGACCATTCGAGACAATGAACCCAAGGAATGACTGTGGGCCTGTGGAACTCTCATTTCTCCACCTTAACAAACAGGTGGTTCTTCAGGAGGCGATGTAAGACTTGTCTGACATGTTGCACATGTTCGTGGAGGCTCTTGGAGAAGATGAGTATATCATCTAGGTAAACAAAAACAAAATGATTAAGCATATCTCTGAGGACATCATTAATGAAAGCCTGAAACACAGCAGGGGCATTAACTAAACCAAAAGGCCTAACCAAGTATTCATAATGACCACAAGGGGTGTTAAATGCAGTTTTCCATTCATCACCTTCACAAATACGGACAAGGTTGTAAGCATTTCACAGGTCTAACTTTGTGAAAATGGTCACTCCCTGAAGCAACTCAAAGGCAGAAGTCATTAAGGGAAGTGGGTATCGATTCCTAACAGTAACCTTATTCAGTCCACAATAGTCTATGCAAGGACGGAGCCCACCATCCTTCTTCTCAACAAAAAAAGAAGCCTGCTCCAGCAGGTGAGGAGGAAGGGCGTATGAACCCAGAGGCCAGGGCATCCTTGATATAATTCTCCATGGCAACTCTTTAAGGGGCTGAGAGAGAATAGAGCCGACCACGAGGCAGGCAAGTTCCAAGCAACAATTCAATGCCACAATCATAGGATCGATAAGGGGAAGAAGACCAGCTCGCACCTTACTGAATACCTCTTATAGATCCATGTATTCTTGAGGGACTCGGGATAATTCAGGGGAGACTTGGGACTCGAGAGAGGGAGAAGGTCTAGCGAAAAGACAAGTGGAATGACATGAGGTTCCCCCATTCAATTACTGAACCAAAAGGTCCAGTTGGATATCAAGGATATCCTAAGACCACAGGGAATTCTGGAGAGGGAATAACATGAAACTGAAGCATCTCCTGGTGTTCCCCCACACACAGAGGTAGCGGAGCAATGAGATTCACAGGAGGGTCAATGGTGGCCAAAGGAATCCTGAGTCAGGAGGCTAGGCGAGTGTCCAAGAAGGTTCCAGCGGCTCCAGAGTCCACGAAGGCATTCAAAGGTTGTTCACCCATTCCCCAAGAAAGTATGTTGATATGTTGAGGACTCCAGTTGCCCCAGACACAGGAGTTGTTGCTTTACCCGTCACAGTCCTCCCTTCCCTGGATGGCCTTGTCTTTTCCCATCAGCACTGGGCAGGAAGATCTGAAGTGTCCAGGTTCCCCACAATAGATACAGCACCTCTCCCTCATTCTTCGGTCACGTTCTGAATGAGAGAGACGGGCACACCCCATCTGCATGGGCTACGCCAGAGCAGAAGAGAAACTTGAGGAAAGATCTGTGGGCGCTGAACTCAGTGGAAACCGAACTTCAGATGATGGGTAAGAGGTGGAGTGACGTTCTCTCCTTCTCTCCCCAAGTCTGTTATCTATCCATATAGACAGATCAATTAGTGTCTCTAGATCTACCACAGCCTCTCTGGAGACTAGTTCATCCTTGATATTGTCAGAGAGGCCATGCTGAAAGGCTGCTGTCAGGGCTTCCATGTTCCACTTGCTCTCTGCAGCTAAAGTATGGAAGGTTATGGCATACTCAGTGACACTGAGGTTCCCTTGGTGGAGTCGTAAGAGTTGCTTAGCCGCTTCATCTCCACAGACTGGGTGATCAAACACCTTTTGCATTTCCTCAGTGAAAAGCTGGTAGCTAGAACATGGGGTTGTTTGCTGCTGCCAGATTGCTGTGGCCCAGGATAAGGCCTTCCCAGTCAACAGGGTGATGAGGTAAGCAATCTTAGATCTGTCTGAGGGGAAAGTGGTAGGCTGCAGCTCAAAAGTCAAGTAAGAAATCCCTGGCCATCATAGTGTTGAGGAGCTGGAAGATAAGGCTCAGGACCAGCTGAAGCAGTCAGCAGACCACACCGGAGCAGTATTGGAGTAGACTGAGAACCCAAGGCTGAGGGTGGTAGCAGGTTGGGAGATTGGCTGGTAAGACTCTGCACAAGCAGTTGTTCATGTCTCCCAACCACCGAATATTATCTAACAAAGATTTGTTCATGCCTGTCTGTCTATGGTGGATTGTTGACTCATCACTGCTGCCATGAGGTGCTAAAACTCCAATGGGCCTGTGGTGGCTGTTGCAAGCATATCTGGGTCTGCTGGGCCCATGCTTTGGACCAGTTTTGCTGTTATAATGGGTGCCCAAGTCAGGGCTCAAACCTGGGTCTCTAGCATGAAAGGATTGCAGTCTTAGCCCCTGAGCTATTGGAGACACTTTTGTTCTTGGACCCAAATGCAGACACAAGGCTGGAGACAGTGTGTAGTTCAAAGGGCTGTCTTTACTGAACACAAAAGGTAATCCAACAGGAGATACAAAGACTCAATTCAGTCTTAGGGGAAAAGGCAATTCCAAAACTTCAACAAAGGTGAATAATCCACATGGAGAGGCATCAAAATAAAGGAAAAATTCCAAAGTTCCAGAAGTCCAAAAAAAAAAAAAAAAGTATAAGAACATACAGGCATATATCACAGGGAAAACACTGAGGCTGACTTACTTCAAGAGAAGACTGAGCAAATAACAACTGAAAAGAGTGGGTTTAAATACAAATGACAAAACTAGGCACAGGTGAACTAGATCATTAATCAAACAGAGTGGAGAGAGTTCAAAAGTTCATTGCTCCCCCTAGTGGCCAGCCAGGGAATTGTCAGTAGTCTCATAGAAGTGGATGGCCAGATGCACAACAAAAAGACAAGTAAATCACAGTCTGTAGTTTGAGAAACAGACTCCTCACAGGTCCTAAACTAGCAGCTTCTAAATGCCAAAGACCTGCATTGCTGCAAGAGGATTCTTGGACAAACAGAACATTTTAAGAAGATAACATTTATTTAAATAGAAACAGCCAGTTGTAACATTCTAAATGTCTCTAAACCGTCTCTAAACTACATAATGTGCATTGTGACTGAAACACATTCCTATTTCAGGTTTATTCTCATTCATGTACATATGTCCAAGTATTTTGGCTTTTAAGTTAACATACTGTACAAAACTAATTTAATGCAACATCATAGAGGAGGAAATGTATCCTCTAATTGCAGCAATTATCCAGATATGGAATAAGACTAAGCAAACTGTTATCAACTCCTACATGCCAACTGAATAAAATAAGGCAAAAATATGATTGATTCAAACACTAAAAGTGGTTGTTCTGTATATGTATTATTGTATTACAGTTGTAAGAATAAAGTCTTAATTAACATTATGGTTATTTAACATATTGAGATATTATTATTAAGTAAATTGTAGCATTTGGTTACATTATGTTTTGTGATTTCTCATACATTCTTTATATAACATCCATCTCTTGCACACTTTGGCCTCTAGCGGTTGAGGCTTTTCAGACAAATAAACAGCAGCACAGGGCAGGGAAGTACAGTACAGCAAAGGGAAGTACAGTACAGCACCGTGAACGAGAGTGTTATCCGCTAGTACAGTTTATTTTGAACAAGAGGGGTGAACGGTTATGGAATTTAACATGGGAGTACATTGGGAGTACCGAACTGATGCAGACTGATAGATGCGTAGGCCCCACATGTGCGCACAATGGTGCGAGGAATTGGATGGTGGGGAAAAGAATTATTAAAATGTTCAGTGAAAAGTCAAAAGAAGATCGCAATGTATGTAATTGTAACTATATCAGATATTATTAATAAAACACTGGAACTTGTTGCCTGGGCATATTTAGAATTTTGGGGATATTTTGGTTAATTTTGGTGGCATTGTTGCCCTGAGTCCCCGTTAATTTCCGACACTATTTGCATTGTATCTTTCTAAGGTATTTAGAAGTTTGTTTTAGACATATAGTAGCAAGTTAACAAGATATCACCACATATATGTCAAACTACATTGTGTTAATGTTTGACACATTTAAATCATTGCCTACCTTAAAAACAAGTGAAGTTTGATCAGTGGTTAAACGTGTTCTGACGGTTCCCTCGCTCCTTTCCAGAATAAAATGAAATATGCAGAAAATCACAGTATTAGAGTTCTTGTATAGTGACAGGGCAGAATGTCTTGATGAAGCTAGAGAAGAAAGGACACCCGTGGCAGTTTATACAAGCTATTGTGCTAATGATGCTGTGCCCTGCGGGCTTCCGTCATGCCACGCACAGCACATTTTAGTTTATATACTGATTTAGTGCTTATAACTTGCCGATTTCTTCTTCTAAAAAATACCCAAAAATTAAGAAATATGATGCATTATTTTGTACTTTGTAATTGTGGTGAAAAATAACTGTAGCGAAGTTGAATACTCAAGTAAAAGTACTATTATGTATTTATACTTAAAGTAGAAAAAATTTGAAAAATGTACTCTAGCACTGTAACAAGAGTAATTGTAATTCATTACTTTCCACCTCTGGTAGGCACAGATTCATTTCTATACATTGCTCTGATTCTTTTTTCATTTCAATACAATGTATGGTATATATTTCACTACATTGTTCAGTACTGAATCATGATTTATTGGTACTCATTTCACCACAATGTTTAGTACTAATTAATGTCAGTACAATGTTTGAATAGATTAATTTCAGTACAGTGTTCACTGCTGATTCATTTCAGTGCAATGTTTGATTCATTTTGTTTCAGTGTTTGGTACAAATTGTAATATAATGTTCAAAGGTACTGATTTATTTCAGTGCAATGTTTGGTCTTTTTTCCTCCAATACATGTTAAAAATGTTATGTATGGATTAATTTCAATACAATGTTTGCTACTGATTCATTTTGTATGTGGAGGAATGTTAACTTATTTAGGCACACACAGAAAGACAGTCAAACACACACACACACACACACACACACACACACACACACACACACACACACACACACACACGTAAAGTAAATGCACACATACAAATTCTGGCAGAAAGACATACACATTAAGGCCCACATGCACAAAGAAACACACAAGTGAACACAATGAGCTTCAGAGGAATAATGTGATGATGGCACAGAGAAACACTGTGATTGTGTGAAAGTACAGAAGCATCAGATGAAAAAGAGAAAAAGGGAGGAAAGAGAAGAAAAAATAAAAGTGGAAAACAGGATTGAGGGAAGACAGCAAAATGCTTGGAGAATAACATAACTGTCTCTCACCCACAACAGCTTAACCAATACTTCAACATACTGCCTGTCGCCAAACAGACAATTCAGCCAATCAGAAGACCAAACAATGCCCTCACAAACACAAATGCACAGAGAAACACACAAAACACATCCAAAACACAGAAGGGGTACAGAGGGTTAGTCTGAGCCATGGCTATGAGGTGTATGGCACCTTTTTCTCCCTGAGGGAAGATGACAAAATATACTCCTCCATCTCGTCTTGCATTATGCCACATCTCTCTCTCTCTCTCTCTCTCTCTCTCTCTCTCTCTCTCTCTCTCTCTCTCCTGTATTTAAAGAAATGAAACCAGCCTGATCTCATAAAATTGACATGACAATGGCAACATTTTTGCAAACCAAAATTTTGTGCTTCATTACATGTTTTGCAGCAGTTTCTAATTTAAATGACCAGTGGGGGTGCCAAAAACAAATGAAATGGTGCTGTAATCAGAGGTTCCCTGTCTGTCACTCACTCGACGTTGTGTCGATGTAGTGACACTAGGGGTTCGATTTTGAGAGCCCCTGTCACCTTTGCTTAAAATTGAAAAGGCCAATGAAAATTGGCTAGTGGAATTTGCATACCACTCTCCGCCTGGGACATACGGGTATAAAAGGAGATTTCATCCGAATGCTTGCTTTGCTATGCTGCTGGATTCTTACACCGCATATCAGCGGTCCCCCTCACACAGTTGATTGCTGTGTTTCCCCTGGGCGCTTCGGCAGCCTGAGTCTGCGGGTGCTAAAAGGGTATATTAGAAAGAGTATATTTCCTTCTAAAAGAGCTCGCGCAAATGCTTGCCGTCTTTTTAAAGATATCCTTCCACGTTTGCGCTACTGGATGTGGCCGTTATCTCTCCCCTCCGGATACCCATGAAATCTGCATCGAGTGTCTGGGGCGCCAGCACACCGAGGTGGCTTTTGTGGAAGGGTTATGTTCTTATTGCGAGAACATGCCCATGAGAATGTTGCGGTCACAGCTCACTTCCTTCTTCATGAAGCAAGGAGCCACCGCGGCTGCTCCCCGACCCGGTCCATCCTGGACTGACGCTCAGCTGGCCGGGTTGGCAAGCAATGCGGGTGATCTGGATGTGGACATGGAAGCATTTCCACCGGCTCAGCCCCCGTGGACCTCCCATCCCCCAGCATGCTCGTTCTTTAATGTGTCATTCGCGGCTCACGACGAGGATGAGCTTTTGGTTGCAGCATTGGAGGGTGGGCTTCTGCTATCGGAAGTGGACGAATCTTCTGAGCTCCCGCCCATGGGTGGTAGAGCACAGGATGAGGGGGATGCTGAGATGGCAGCCGTGCTTGCCCGGGTGGCTGCGAACATCGGGCTGAAGTGGAACCCTCCACCCTGCCCTGAGCATTCACGGCTGGATGATTGGTTTCTGGGCTCGGAGCACGACTTCACGGCTGCGCCCCGCCCCGGTGCCTTTCTTCCCGGAAATGCACGAGGAGCTAACGAAGTTTTGGAAGGTACCTTTTACTGCCTGTACACGATTCGCGGGCTCGTCCACTCTGACTACCCTTGACGGTGGAGCGGCTAAGGGATATATCGAGCTTCCCCAGGTAGAGCATGCTGTAGCAGTGCATTTATGCCTGATGGGCACAGCCACCTGGCATGACCGACCAAGGCTCCCTTCCAAGGCCTGTAAGTTCTCTTCCTCTTTAATGACGAAAGCTTACAAGGCCGAGGGTCAGGCTGCTTCCACCCTGCATGCCATGGCCATCCTGCAGGTCCACCAGGCCAAGGTGCTAAAAGACCTGCAGGAGGGTAGGACCGACCCAAGGCTGATGCAGGAACTGCGCACTGCGACCGACCTCACCTTACGTGTGACGAAGGCCACGGCGTGCACCCTGGGGCAGATGATGTCCACGCTTGTGGTCCAAGAGCGGCACCTGTGGCTCAACCTTGCGGAGATGCATGACGCCGAGAAAGTCTGCTTTCTTGATGCGCCCATCTCCCAAGGGAGCTTTTTGGTGACACCGTCAGGATTTCACCCATCAGTTCTCGACGGTGAGAAAGCAGACCGAGGCAATTAAATACATCCTGCCACGTCGCGACCCGGCCGCCTCTGGGCCTCGGCACCAACATGGTCAATAAAAGAGCAGTTTCCTCATTCCCTGGGCCAGCGCAGTCGCAATGGCCAGGCGCTGGAAGTCTTTCTAGTTAATCAGGCAAACACGAGTACTTCCCATTCCCTCGTTCTCCGTTGAGAGACAGCCAGTGAACAGGTAAGTGTGCTGGTCTCTGGGGCCGCTTGCTCGCCCGCCCCAGTCACTGGCCATCTTTGTGGGCTTGCAGAGTAGCACATCCCCCATGGGCTGTCTACCAGGTGGGGCGCCTGCTCTGCCTTGCTGCGAACCACCCTGCCCAGGCACGGTAAGTTCAGTAGTCCCCCTGGTGCCGCTGTCATGGAGACTGGAGGCCTGGTTAGAGCTCTCCAGCCCCTCACGTTGGCTCATCAGGATGATTTTCCTCGGCTACGCGATCCAGTTTGACAGATGCCCGCCCCGGTTCAGTGGCTTCCTCTACACTACGGTGCAGGGCGAGGGTGCCTCCGTCCTTCGGGCGGAAGTTGCCACCCTTCTGGTGAAGGGAGCAATAGAGCCCGTCTCCGTAGCTGAGTTGTGCAAGGGTTCTATAGCCCTTATTTTATCGTGCCAAGTGAGGGGGAGGGTCGCGCCTAATCTTGGACCTGTGTGCCCTGAACAAGGCCTTAAACAGGCTTCCGTTCAGGATATTAACGCAGAAGAGCATCCTGACATCAGCACGACATCAGGATTGGTTCGCGGCCATCGACCTGATGGGCGCGTACTTTCATGTATCGATCCTTCCTCGACACAGACCCTTTCTTCGGTTTACTTTTGAGGGACGAGCATACCAGTACAAGGTCCTCCCCTTCGGTCTGTCCCTGTACCCTCACGTCTTTACCAAGGTCGCAGAGGCTGCCCTGGCCCCGCTAAGGGAGAAGGGCATACGCATTCTCAATTATCTCGATGACTGGCTAATCCTAGCTCACTCTTGTGCTTCAGCACCTCGACCAACTCATGCTTCAGGTCAACTGGGAGAAGAGCAAGCTCTCCCCTGTGCAGAGCATCTCTTTTCTCAGTATGGAGTTGGACTCGGTCGCTCTCAGGGCATGTTTTATGACCGAACTGGGGCATATGGCATCCTTGGCGCAGGTTCTCCCCCTCGGGTTGATGCATATGAGACCGCTTCAGCACTGGCTACAGACTCGAGTCCCGAGGTGGGCATGGCACCACGGCACCGGTGTGTGATCATCATGCCACAGTGCCATCAGACTTTCAGCCCTTGGTCAGACCTGGCGTTTCTACGGGCAGGTGTTCCCCTAGAGCAGGTCTCAAAGCGCGTCGTGGTCACGACGGATGCCTCGAACTCGGTCTGGGGTGCTGTATGCAAAGGACATGCAGTGTTGGGGCTCTGGATGGGGCCCCGACTCCAATGGCACATCAACTGCTTAGAGTTGCTGGCAGTATCGCTGGCCCTGAGGAGGCTCCGGCCGTTGATTCAGGGCAAGCATATGTTGGTCCGAACCGACAACACTGCAACCGTAGCGTACATAAATTCCTCTCACTGCCCCCTGTGGTACTCCCTGTCCGAGGCCCTCCTCGGCACGGATGCCTTGGCATACAGCTGGCCTCGGGGGCTACTCAAGTATGCGTTTCCTTCTGTGAGCCTCATTGCACAGACTCTGTGCAAAGTCAGAGAGGACGAGCAGCAAGTCCTCTTCGTTGCACCATACTGGCCCAACCGGACTTGGTTCTCAGTTCTTATGCTCCTGACAGTAGCACCTCCCTGGCGCATTCCCCTGAGGCAGGACCTTCTCACTCAGGGGCAAGGCATGCTCCATCACCCGTGGCTGGACCTCTGGAATCTCCACGTCTGGCTCCTGGACGGGACGTGACCTAGCAGGTCTTCCGCCAACGGTGGTAGACACGATCACTCAGGCCAGGGCCCCCTCTACGAGGTGGCTGTATGCCTTGAAGTGGCGTCTTTTCGCTAACTGGTGTTCCTCCCGTGGGTAAGACCCACAGAGATGCGCGTCAGGTCTGTGCTGTCTTTTCTTCTGGAAGGGCCGGAGAGACGGCTGTTTCCCTCTACCCTGAAAGTGTATGTGGCTGCCATAGCAGCTCACCACAATACACTGGAAGGCAATCCCTCACGACAGCATGACCTGATCAACAGGTTCCTCAATGGTACGAGGAGATTGAATCCTAGACCACGCCTGATCCCCTCTTGGGATCTCTCTGTGGTCCTACCTGCCCTACAGAGAGCTACATTTGAGCCCCTGGAGCAGGCCGAGCTCAGCACTCTCTCTCTGAAGATGGCCCTCCTGGTGGTGCTCACTTCAATCAAGAGGGTGGGGGACCTGCAGGCACTCCCTGTTACCAGCGAATGCCTGGAGTTCGGGCTGGCACACTCTCACGTGATCTTGAGACCCCGGCCCTGTTACGTGCCCAAAGTTCCCAACACTCCTTTACGGGACCAGGTGGTGAACCTGCAAGCGCTCGCATCAGAGGAGGAAGACCCGGCCTTGTCGTTGCTGTGTCCAGTTCACGCCCTGCACATCTATTTGAACCGCATGCAGAGCTTTAGCCGCTTGGAAGCAGCTCTTTGTCTGTTTTGGAGGACAGCAGAAGGGGAAAGCTGTCTCCAAGCAGAGGTTGGCCCATTGGATTGTGGATGCCATTTCTCTCACATACCAGTCTCAGGACTTGCCGTGCCCCTTGGGAGTCCGGGTGCACTCCACTAGAGGTGTTGTGTCCTCCTGGGCACTGGCAAGGGTGGCCTCTCTAGCAAACATATGCAGAGCTGTGGGTTGGGCTACGCCCAATACCTTTGCGAGGTTTTATAGCCTATGCATAGACCTGGTTTTGACCCGAGTGTTACGCGGTAACAGCAGGTAGACCGGGCGCCTGGTTGGGTGTACCTCTTGCATTGCACCTTCCCCTTTTTTCAAAGGTGATAATGTGCGCTTTTTGTCCACAACAGTTCCCTGTACCGGTGAACTCTGGACGCCTCTTTAATTCTTTAGCACTGTCCTGTGACGAACTCGGTGGAGGAGTAACGCCACCAGGCCCAGTAATCATGGTATTCCCCTTTTCAGGTAAGCCCGTGTGCTTGGGCTCAGTGCTTCATGTGTGGTGATTCCCCTTTGGTAATCCCATATGATGAGTTTCCACTGTTCGATTTGAAAGCTGTGTTTTCCCTCATCAGAGCTTTCTCTGTCTTGGCCACTGTGCTGCATAGCCTCTCTGTAGAAAGGGTCCTCCTGTGGTATCATTCCATATGTGTACTTCCCTGTTGGTAAGTCCATGTGAGGTATGCTCCAAATGTTAACCTCTCTCCGGCAGGATGAGGTCTCCATTGTGCCCTCCTTCCTGGAGAGGAAAGAGCACTTCCCAGCGCTATTCTAGAAAGTGCTTGGTGGGAGATTGCTTAACAGAAAATTAAGAAAGGCACCGCCGGTAGCCTACTTGGGTAAGTGCCCTCTCCCCCTTTGACGGGACTAGGGAGACGGCTTACCTAACTCGCTGGAAGGTCACGACATGGTTGAGTGCTCGCTGTGAGGCATGCAGCAGCTTGCCCATGTCCACTCTTCCATGCCTCGTGACATGGTTCAGTGCCTGCAGCGTTTCCTATAGGAACCCCTAGTGTCACTACATCGACACAACGTTGAGTGAGTGACAGACAGGGAACGTCTTGGTTACTGATGTAACCTCTGTTCCCTCATGGAGAGAATGAGACTTTGTGTCCCTCCTGCTGCGGTGCTGAACCGGCCGCTGACATGGCCGGGACTCTCTATCGGCTCCTCAGCATAAATCTGAATGAGTGATGCATGCCATCTCCTTTTATACCCATATGTCCGGGGCGGAGAGTGGCATGCAAATTCCACTCACCAATTTTCATTGGCCTTTTCTATTTTAAGCAAATGTGATTGGGGCTCTCAAGATCGAACCCCTAGTGTCACTACATCGACACAACGTCTCGTTCCCTCCATCAGGGAACAGAGGTTACATCAGTAACCTAGACGTTTTTAAGGTACAGTTGAAGAAGTTTACATGCACTTAGGTTGAAGTCATTAAAACTCATTTTTTAAGCACTCCACAGATTTCATATTAGCAAACTATAGTTTTAGCAAGTCGTTTAGGACATCACTTTGTGCATAACATAAGTAATTTTTCCATCAGTTATTTACTGACAGATTGTTTCACTTTTAATTGACTATATTATAATTCCATTGGGTCAGAAGTTTACATACACTAAGTTAACTGTGCCTTTAATCAGCTTGGATAATTCCAGAAAATGATTTCAATCCTTTAGCCAATTAGCTTCTGATAGGAGGTGTACTGAACTGGAGGTGTACCTGTGGATGTATTTTAAGGCCTACCTTCAAACTCAGTGCCTCTTTGTTTGACATCATGGGAAAATAAAAAGAAATCAGCCAAGACTTCAGAAAAAAACATTTTGTGGACCTCCACAAGTCTGGTTCATCCTTGGGAGCAATTTCCAAATGCCTGAAGGCACCACATTCATCTGTACAAACAATATTGTGCAAGTATAAACACCATGAGACCATGCAGCCATCATACCACTCAGGATGGAGACTCATTCTGTCTCTAGAGATTAACATAGTTTAGTGTGAAAAGTGCAAATCAATCTCAGAACAACAGCTAAGGACCTTGTGAAGATGCTGGAGGAAACAGGTAGACACATATCTATATCCACAGTAAAATGAGTCCTATATCGACAACCTGAAAGGCGGCTCAGCAAGGAAGAAGCCACTGCTCCAAAACCACCATAAAAAAGCCAGACTACAGTTTGCAAGTGCACATGGGGACAAATATCTTACTTTTTGGAGAAATGTCCTCTTGTCTAATAAAACAAATATTTAACTGTTTGGCCATAATGACCATCATTATGTTTGAAAGAAAAAGGGCATGGCTTGCAAGCCAAAGAACACCATCCCAACCGTAAAGCATGGGGGTGGCAGCATCATGTTGTGGGGGTGCTTTGCTGCAGGAGGGACTGGTGCACTTCACAAAATAGATGGCATCATGAGGATAATGAAGAAAAATTATGAGGATATATTGAAGTAATATCTCAAGACATCAGCCAGGAAGTTAAAGCTCAGTTGCAAATGGGTCTTCCAAATGGACAATGACCCCGACCCTATGCATACCTCCAAAGTTGTGGCAAAATGGCTTAAGGGTAACAAAGTCAAGGTATTGGAGTGGACATCACAATGCCCTGACTTTAATCCTATAGAAAATTTGTGGGCAGAACTGAAAAAGCATGTGTGAGCAAGGAGACCTACAAACCTGACTCAGTTGCACCAGTTCTGTCTGGAGGAATGGGCCAAAATACCAGCAAATTATTGTGAGAAGCTTGTGGAAGGCTACCTAAAATGTTTGACCCAAGTTAAACAATTTAAAGGCAATGCTACCAAATACTAACAAAGTGTATGTAAACTTCTGACCCACTGGGAATGTGATGAAAGTAATAAAAGCTGAAATAAATAATTCTCGCTACTATTATTCTGACATTTCACATTCTTAAAATAAAATAGTGATCCTAACTGGCCTAAGACAGGGAATGTTTTCTAAAATTAAATGTCAAGAATTGTGAAAAACTGAGTTTAAATGTATTTGGCTAAGGTGTGTTTAAACTTCTGACTTCAACTGCAAATATTAGATGGATGTTTTATTGAGTAAAACGTACTTCCCTAAACTTAAACTTTAGCCTAAACCTAAATGATAGTGTAAAAAAAGATAAATAAGAGGTGAACAAAACAGACATCCTTACCCTTAACCAATGCCTAAACCAAACTGGTAATGTTTTAAAAGCTAATTCGACATGAAGCAATTTACTGAAGCAACCACATCATATTGTGTTGCTTCTATGGCACTTGGAAGCTAATTATGTTGGAAGTAGTGTGTAAATCTAGGTGGGTCTGCAATACAAGCATTAAAATGTATCGTTTTTCAAGTGAGTAAAAGTGTTTTGTTATAATAATATAGCACGGTGTGAGTAATAGAGCGAAAAAATAAGTGTTAATAAAGTCATAAACAGGCACAGTCCCCAAGATTTGTGTTAAAGTGAATTAAACGCACAGTTGTTGTAGCACCTCTAGTGTTCATTTCACCAGGAAACTGCAGAAAAACAAAGAAAGCAGGACATAAAACTCAGTTTGCATAAATGGTTTTTATAATAATATTAATTCTGTGAGACAAGGTTACATGAAACAGACTTAATATTAAGGTATTACTGTAGCAAATAATTTGTGATGTTTCAGTCTGAAGTAACCATTAGCCATTGTGTTTTTACACTAAAGTACTATTCGGACATATCAAGGTTTCCCCGTGAAGATTAAATAAATTTGAGTTTCACAAACGTACTCTGTGAATTAAAGTACCAGCATGTAAGCCATTCGTAGGTTAATTATGGGGAAGGCTGTTTGTAAACAATGTTTATTTTTGCAATTCTCTTTGGGGCGCTAGAAGCCACTGCAGAAATTACACACTTCAGCTTTAAATCATGTCCTAATCAAATATGTTTTTATTTTCTTTTGCACAACCTTAGTAAAAATATGGAGCAAATAACCTACTCTGAGTAATCGAATCCCATCCTGATAGGCCTGTCTGTGATATAGGGCCACTTTACACCGTAGAGCTGGAGTTGGGCCTGCTGTGACTGCAGTATGCACCATTTTCCTGAATGTGGAAGTGTTCCACAGTTCGCTTGTTTTCAATTTCCGGTCTCCAGTGTTTTCACCCGCATCAGTGTTTATTCTTAGCAGGTAAAGTATTACATTTGTAGAAGTTGTCAAAAAACATTTGGCTCTATAGTGCCGATACTTCAGAGTCGAGATGACCATTTTTAAAAAAAAATTTTTGGACAGTGCCTCATCTGAGCAGATGACTTAAAACAATGGTCCGAGGTGATATCATGCACTACTTTGAGTTGCTATGACAGCCAACAACTGTACAAGTTGAGCATGAAATTTATTTTTACTCCAAATATCACTTAAATTGTAGTTGTTCTCTCCATCTAGATCACTCGTTTCGGTTAGTATTACATTGCGTCGAGACTATAAACAGAAAACAGGCAATTAGAATAATCCTTACAAGGAATTTGTCTTGGTGACAGAAGCTTCCAGTGCACAAACAATACACAACAAAACAGAGATAATAATAATTGTTTTTGAATAAAGTAAAAAGTGAATAGAAAATATAAGTATATATAGAAATACACAATCAGACATGGATAGTCTGAGGAAAAATATGAGTGTGACGGTTCTGGTGCTCAGTGCTCTGTAGCGCTGTACAGAAGGCAACTGTTCAAAAAGGTAGTGGGCTGGGTGAGTGGGGTCCAGAGTGATTTTCTAGCCCTTTTCCTCACTCTGGAAGTTTACAGTTCTTGAAGGGAGGGCAGAGGGCATCCAATAATCCTCTCAGCAGTCCGAACTGTCCTTTGTTGTCTTCTGATATCCGATTTCGTAGTAACCAAACCAGACAGTTACTGAAGTGTAGAGGACAGACTCAATGACTTCTGAGTAGAACTGTATCAGCAGCACCTGTGGCAGGTTGAACTTCCTCAGCTGGTGAAGGAAATACAACCTCTGCTGGGCCTTTTTCACAATGGAGTCAATGTGGGTCTCCCACTTCAGGTCCTGTGAGATGGTAGTGCCAAGGAACCTGAATGACTCCACTGTTGCCACAGTGCTGTTTAGAATTGTGAGTGTCAATGTTGGGGTGTTCCTCCTAAAGTCCACTATCATCTCCACTGTTTTGAACATGTTCAGCTCCAGGTCATTTTGACTGCACCAGTGAGCCAGCCGTTCAACCTCCCTTCTGTATACAGACTCATCATCATCTTGGAAGAGGCCGATGACAGTAGTGTCGTCTACAACCTTCAGGAGCTTGACAGTCAGGTCCTTGGAGTTGCAGTTATTGATATACAGGGAGAAGAGTAGTGGGAAGAGCACACATCCCTGGGGGGCACCAGTGCTGATTGTACATGTGCTGGAAGTAAATTTCCCCTGTCTCACTAGCTGCTGCCTGTCCGTCAGAAAGCTGGTGATCCACTGACAGATAGACATGGGAATAGAGATTTGGTGTAATTTAGTCTGGAGAATAGCTGGGAGGATGGTGTTGAAAGCCAAACTGAAGTCCACAAAAAGAATCCTTGCATATGTCCCTGATCTGTCCAGATGTTGCAGGATATGATGCAATCCCATGTTTACTGCATCATCCACAGACCTGTTTGCTCGATAAGCAAATTGAAGGGGATCTAGAAAGGGTCCAGTGATGTCCTTCATGTGGGCCAACACCTCTCAAATGACTTCAAGACCACAGACGTCAGAGTGACGGGTCTGTAGTCATTAAGTCCTGTGATTTCGGGTTTCACTGGGACAGGAATGATGGAGGAGAGTTTGAAGCAGCAGGGAACATAACACTGCTCCAGCGATCTATTGAAGATCTGTGTGAAGATGGGGGGTCAGCTGGTCAGCACAGGATTTTAGATAAGTGGGTGAAAAATGTCTGGGCCCTGTGCTTTCCTTGTCTTTTGTTTCCAGAAGCCACGGCACACCTCCTCTTCACAGATCTTAAGTGCAGGTTGAGTAGCAGGAGGGGTGAGGAGGGGGGTTGCAGGAGGTGTTGATGTTTGTATGAAGTGAAGGTCAGAGCAGGTGTGGGGTGTGAGACTGGTCCTTTCAAATCTACAGTAAAACACATTCAAGTCATCAGCCAGTTGTTGGTTCCCTACAGTGTTGGGGAATGGTGTCTTGAAGTTAGACAATTCTTTTAGGCCTCTCTACACTGAAGCAGGGTTGTGTGTATATATATATATATATATATATATATATATATATATATATATATATATATATATATATATATATATATATATGTGTGTGTGTGTGTGTGTGTGTGTATATTCTCATTTATTTTGACCTTTCAATACTGAAACTAAAGATACATTTCTCATAGCACTGCCTGGTTCACCTTCATTATGGATTTAGACCTCTTTGCCAAGTTTCTAGTTAAAATGACAGCTAGTGGTTCAAGTACTGCTGGCATCCCATGATCAGATGTCAAAAGACAATTAAATTCATAAGGGAAGTCTGATCACACAAATTTGCTCAAAATGACTACTGTTGTAACAGCATCAGGTATGATCCACACCTTAATTCCTTACCTTAATTAAAATAATTTTCTAGGTGCAATACAAGTTAAGCTCATTTGACAGCATTTGTGGCAGAATGTTGAAATAATAATTTTGAATCGTTCCTCCTTTAAAAAACAAAAAGCAAATATCTAGGTCTGAGGCACTTACAATGGAAGTGAATAGGGACAAGTGAATTTGGAGTGTTTAAAGGGAGAAATGTGAAGCTTAAAATTTTATAAAAGCACTTCTGTTAATGCATATTATTTGAGCTGTAAAGTTGTTTAAATAATAATTTTTACCATCCTTTTAGGGTTTACAGCTTTACGGTGTCATGGCAACGAAGTTGCAAAATTGGATATACTTTTACACAAAAAAGGTAAGCGATTTTATCAATTAAAATCATGTTAACATCTATATTGTTTATATCTTGTGGCTATACATTTTATACTGTTGAGTGAGTATTTTAATGTTTATGAATTGTCCCCATTTACTTCCGTTGTAAGAGCCTCACTGTAACCCAAATGTTTTGCTTCTTTTAAAGAAAGTCGACATAACCTCACATCCAAGCAGTAAATTCTTACTTTTGGGTGAACTATCCCTTTAATAATTCTAACTAAAATGTTATTTTGATAACTAATCTTTTCTAAATAGTACTTAAACCATTGAGACACTGAGACATTAGGTTAAGACATTAGATTGTTCAGTTTACTATGGCACAATTTGCTTCTGTGTGCAAATTACTTAATGCCCACAACTCATCCATATAGCAGTTTCTCTTTTAAAAGCCAGTCTTAGAGGGCCTGTTGGACTGTGGTTAGTTTTCAGACATGCTACCTCCACCACAGTCTGAATGATTTAAGTAAAAGGGCAGAAAGGTTTGAAAAGGGAATCTTCTTAACATGATTTTTAATCTTCTCCTCTTTCATAATTAATTAGCACAATGGAGCACTTTTCTTTTAATCTGAATCCGTCTTTATGCAGATCAGTGGTGCACGTCTTTCCACTGGCTCCTGCAGAAGCCACTAATTATTTTAATGAGTGATGGGCTGATTAGTAAGATAAAAGGTTGTAGATTTATGTTTTAATGAATCGGCGACCTTCTGAAATGCTGCTTCATCTTGACATGAACCAAAATGGCACTCACAGAGCTTGTTGCTTGGTTAATATGGATATGAGCTCATGGAGAGGTTAGATTTGTGTCCTCTGATTGCATTTGGCTCTGAGGGCTGTGTAATTACCTATGCTTGCCGCTCTTCGTATGCAGTACATGAGAAACAAGCACATCAGAAATGCATCAATAAAGCAGGAAGGCGAATACAACAGGATGGGCCTTTTTCAGGTCACTCACAGTCCTGGAGGGAAAAATTGTCTTTTGCATTTCCCCCCTGTCTTTCTTCCCTTCCCGTCTATCTTTCTCTCTCTCGCTTCTTCTTGCCGGGGGGAAAAGTTTGGCATCGATAGAATTCAGTCAGGGAAAACTTGGATCGCTGTTCCCACGGAAACAAGTAAGATGTTGCTGCCATGACAACGGACATTGTTCTCAACGATGGAGTGCATGGACCCACTAGTCCATTAGCCACAAATGTGTTTTTAATGCATGCACAGCCCCCATCTCCATTTCTCAGACTCTCATTCTCTGCGTTATAACACAAAGATTCATACTACCATAACTACATGGAAATTGAGCTGCAATTAGAATAATTGAATGTTCAGAACAAAAAAATAAATAAATAAAAAATCTGCCCAAGACGGATAAGGATCAATGCTGTGAGATGAGGGAGATCTTGTTTCAAATTACGTATGGCCGCTTCAGCTATATATGTGGCTTTGAAATCATTATAGCAATCTGTTTCCATTGGACACAAAGTTGAAGAGACTTTAAAGATGATGGACCAGGGTGTGCTGAGTGACTCCAGCCAGGTCTCCTAAGCAACCAAATTGGCCCGGTTGCTAGGGAGGGTAGAGTCACATGGGGTAACTACTTCATGGTCACTAAAATGTGTGGTTCTCGCTCTCGGTGGGGCACGTGGTGAGTTGTGTGTGAATGCCGCGGAGAATAGCGTGAAGCCTCCACACGCTCTATGTCTCCGCGGTAACGTGCTCAACAAGCCACGTGATAAGATGCGCAGATTGACAGTCTCAGACACGGAGGCAACTGAGATTCATCCTCTGCCACCCGGATTGAGGCGAGTCACTACGCCACCAGGAGGACTTAGAGTGCATTGAGAATTGGGCATTCCAAATTGGGAAGAAAAAAAAAAGATGATGGAGACACAAAATAAAGAAGTGTTCCTCTTAAAGGAATAGTTCACCAAAAAAAATAATAAAAAATAAAAATTCTGACCTTATTCACTGGCTGCTGTTCAGAAAGTCAATGGGGACTGGATCTTTAAAGATACAAAATGACAAAGGCAACACTGTAGTCTCAAAAAAGAAAAAAGAAAGTATTTAGTCCACATAACTTGTTCACTGTATTCCAAGTCTAATGAAGCCATACAATATATTTTAATGCAGAACAACATTAAATTTAAGTCATTATTTTCTAATTATCCACTAATAATTTTCCCTTTTGCTCTGAAATACAAAAGCTACAAAAGTCGCATGGATGGCAAAAATGGTGCATTGACACAATTTGATGCCGAGCAGCGTTGGTTCTCACATCTTGTGATGCCATTAAAGCCAATGTCCTTGACGTCAGAGACTATTTAGCCCAGAGATGGAGCACTTGTATTAAAATGAATGGGAGAATTTGGAACACCCAATATGGCGAATGTAGAAAAAGGAAGTCCCGCCTTGCAGGCAAAAGAGCCAATCACCTTTAAGTCAGACGTTGCCTGTCATGCATGCACATTAGCTGGGCCAGCCTGAAAAATAGTATTTTTTAGCATGATCTGAGCTAAAAAAAAAAAGAAAAAAAAAAAGCACAATTTATGAAACCATTGTTGTCAGATTTAACTGCTGATTTGAAATATGTTCTTTGATCGTAATCTTGACCTTTTGGAGATTTCAGTCTTTCCCCATTCAAGTAGATAGGAGCTGTACTTTTATGCTGCTTTATCCATAGAAAATAGCTGCCCGGGAGCATTCCCAAAATGGCCGCCGAGTGGACTGACTTGCCTTGAAATGGAATTTGACGTTGTTGTCTAATGGTGCCATATTTAATTTGAGAGCTACAGCTATGGGGGAGAATCTCATTGAATCTTAGTCTGTTTGTCACAAAGCTATTGAATGGCTTCAGAAGACTTCAAATATAGTTCACAAGCCATATGGACCACTTTTTGAGACTTTTATGGTGCTTTTTTGTCAGTTTACAGCTCGATGGACCCAATTTCCATTCACTTTCATTGCATGGAAAAGAGCAACTAGGATTATCTTCAAAAATTCACCTTTTATGTTCACAAAGAGAAAGTCAGATGGGCTTATCACAACAATAAATTCAGTTTTTGCCTAACCTTTTCCTTCAAGTCTATTGGCACATCATTTTGATGGCCATATCCCTGTACCAATGAGTGCTATTTGTCATGACAGGTACAGTATATGAGTCATGGCCAGCTACGTTACTACCTGGCATATGGGATTGTGACTGGCTTGAAACAGATTTAGACTGTCACCAAACCCTGATGTAGTGCCATAGATCGGCCTGTGCAACAGATCAGGAGCGGGTCACACATGACGCTGGGTGAGAATGGGCATCCAGGCTGTCCATCCTTATTGATGTAAGTCAGAGACATGGCCAGGGAGAAGAAGAAAAAGAAGCCTGTCCTCACCCTGACATTCTTGCGCTTCGATGCTAGTTGCTCGCTCGACAAACCTGCTCACTCTGATGCGGACTGACATTTATTGCAGTCTGCCCTTTGGGATTTGTCGTGTATTTTTTATGGAAGTATCTCCACCCTCTCCCTCTCTCCTTGGCTGTGGTGCAGAGGAGAGTTTGAGCAGATCGGGAGTGAAGGCAGGGCGTTGGAAGTTTGGATTATTGATGTGGCTGTCAAGTGGAGTTTTCATCAGGCATCCCACCGACAAAGGGTGGGTTTGTGTGACTCCTGTGAGGACTAACACTCACTGGCTATCTTAACCTTTTTTTGTGAGGGGTGGCTGGGTGTGTGCACTCATGCGTGATGGCCAGAGAGGAAGTGTGAGGCGTTTGTGAGACATTTTCAGTCTCATCTCTGTTGCACCCCTCCCATCTCATCACAATACACCACGGCCCCAGATGGAGGTGTGAAGGCTTGCACCCCTGTGTAGCTCGGCCATATTTAACATCATATTCTAGACATACAGGTATCTAGTTTTCAGTCTATATGCACAGCAGCAGGAAAAAAACAGCCCATAGATGGAGTTGGAGGATGGAGTTCACAGAGAGACTCATAAATTGTCAGGAATTAGGGGTTGGGGGGGAGAACTATGTAAGTATCCACTATAGTAGATACCTCAAATACCTCAAACAGGCTGTAGTACGGGAATGTGAGTCTCACCCGGATGCTGTGCTTCTTTGGGAGTCTATGGGAGCTTTGAGCACTATTTGCACTGGATCTGCATCTGATAGCCTATTGGACATTGGGATTTCAGCCGATGTATTTTTGTCCCGCCTGGAAGCCCGACTTCCCTATATGATGATTGGTTGAGTTCTCATCTGTTGCCTTTGCAACATACAGCATTGTGGTCTCTATGATACCAAAACAAAGACAAAGTCCCTCAGAACATGAGTATATGTGTGTGTGTGCATGTGCACGCATGTGTATAATATAGGTCCAAAGGGAGTTAGATTTCATTGTATTTTATACACATACCTCCGTGATTAAAGAAGTTTTTTGTTTTAATGTGAAACACAATTAAGAACAGTCGATGCATAAATCTATACATGCACTCAGTGTATATAAAAGGTAATGGGCTCCATTCCCATAGCAGCATTGACCCCACCGCCATATGTTCTGAATTGCGGGAGGCTCACGTATATCATTCCTCTGTATAGGACAGGGCCGGCCGCACTGGACCGCAGCCCCAAGTTCAATCCACACTGGGATCTCTGGAGGAAGCAAGGAATCAATCTGCTATTTTGAAGATCAAGTTTCTCATGAAATGATAAGCCATCTTGCTGACAGTTTTACAATCAAAGATATCAGTGTTGTTGAGAGAGTGCGCACTGAATCATGCCGTACTTAAGTAAGCTGTCATCACAGGTGTTAACACTTATACTACAACTGAAGACCCGGATAGTCATTGTTAAAACAGGCCATACTGAGATTTGGGATGTTTGCACCTGGGTAGGAGAGAGAAAGTGATCATATTATGTTTAAGCTGCCTTTCACAATGTGCAAGTGGGCATGCTGATTGGATCACATTTTCTGGATTTCCATTCACTGCACAGTCCAGACGCTCATGAGATCATGATAAGTTATGAAACCAGAATTTTGTTTTTCAGGCCAGTGGCCATTTTTTGCAATTTTTAACAGGCACTGTTGCTGCAATTGTGGATACAGAAAACTTATTTCAATAAAACACAAGTGACCTGCAGAAAGAGTAAGCAAAGAAGCATGAGAGCTGTTTACCAGTTGAGCATGTGCATTCAATGACAAACTGTATTATGTGCAGAGAAACAAGAGCAATCCTGAGATGTGATCTTACAAAACTGGTGCTATTAGATCACTTTTAGAACTATTTAAGATGTTAGCATGATCATAGTAAGAAGTTTTAAACACATCAAATGCCTCTGTATCCAACATTTAAAAATCAACATTATGCCACAAATGCTGTGAGATTTTTCTCTGAAACCCTCCACATCTCCACCTGCCTAGATCTGCAACGTAGGGATTGTATGTATGTCTAATTGTGCAGCAGCATGTCATACATGCTTGATGCAGCGTGTCTTGTGTTTTTCTAATTGTGCAGCAGCCGCAGTCTCCGTACTTGCTCTGCAGCATCAGCGTAGCAGATCTAGTCTGCCAAGACCAATATCCTGTCAACTTTGTGATTGGCTCAAACTTCTTATGTCAGAGTGTCCTAACATTGTACATGCTCATACTAATAATTGTATGGCTTTGTTCACTTATAGCAGTTAAAATGGAACTTTTCCACCAACATAGCAACTTCTTAAGCCAGGAACATCCTTCATATGTGAGTGCATGGCCAACACATTGCCAACACGCGGTCTGGTTGAACACGTGCAGCCATGCGTTACTGTGACAGTCACAAACCTCAATATTCAAGAGGGCGATAGAGTTACAGTTGAAGTCAGAAGTTTGCATACACTTATGTAGGGCTTTACTGGTTGTTTAGATCAGTGTTGTGGAGAGTATGGAGAGTATGTCACGCGAGACTTCTGGCCAGGGAATATGACTGCGAATGGGGTCGGAGAGAAACCAGTCAATGGTGTCTACCAGTTACCGCGTGTATTCGCTTGTACGATAGCTTAGGGACAAAGCTGGGCTTTAGCATTAAGCTATCTAGGAGCCAAAAATGTGTGCCAGAATGTTTGTGAGGGGTCACGTGCGTGTATGTGTGTGTGTGTGTGTGTGTGTGTGTGGTTAGTATGAGAGAGAGAGAAGTGACGGCCCTAAAGCCAATTTCGCAATCGTGGGAGAGAAAGTAGCTGTTAGTTCATCGCTCAGAGACACGGTGGACGGCTCGTAAACAGTCCCACGTTCTTTGACTCTTTAATGGATGAACTCAGTTTACCTGTCTCACCCGCGATGGCAAAATTGCACAGCAGTCCAATTTGGTTGGACCACAATACAGCAAAACAAATTCGTGATAATTAATATCCTGAGTATTAATAATGAGCGGACATGGCGGTCCGTAAACTGTACAAGCAAAAAACCTTCAAACACAAGAATAACACACTATAATATTCTATCTCTGCCCAGACGTAAACCTCTTACTTGAATCGCATGAGGACACAGGTAGAATGTGTGAGGCTCGGGTGATGACGGGAGGCCGTTTCCTCCACGGCTGTTGATTCTCGGCAGGCTGGCGGAGAACTCAGAAATGTCGACTTGATTGAAGATGGAAGAGAAATCTTTAATCTCTTCACTTCTGCAGGCAAACGGATGAATATGTGGATTGCTCGGCGGTCTCCTTCGGATCCGTTAGAGTGTTCGGTTGAACACAGAGTAATCTCAACTCGTCCAGCGAGATGGAGATTGTATGGCCACAGTTTCAAGTTGGACGTTACTGCCTTGTGCCACGAGGTTGCACCTGAGAGCAGCGATGAGCTGCGTCTACACACTGCAAACAAAGTTGCTGGAAGCAAATCCCGGAAGCATTTCAGAGGTATTTCTACTCCTGATGATGTCATGGTTTGAGCGACATTCTGTTGTGTGCCTCATCCAACAGGAGTTGAGAGTTCGATCCTTTAGTGAGCAAGGCTTCATGGGATTTGTAGTCTGTTTTGGACTCCCTTTGTTTGATTTTGGTGTGATTTTTATCAGTAAGATTTACGACTTGGAATGTGGGGGCTTGAGTTAGGTTTTTTACGACTGTGTTAGGCCTGCCTTTGTCTTCTATCTGAATACATGAGGCCCAACACTTAGGTTGAAGTCATTAAAACTCATATTTTAACCACTCCACAGATTTAATATTAGCAAACTATAGTTTTGGACATCTACTTTGTGCATGACACAAGTAATTTTTCCAACAATTGTTTACAGACAGATTTTTTCACTCTTAAATGACTATATCACAATTCCAGCGAGTCAGAAATTTACACTACACTAAGTTAACTGTGCCATTAAGCAGCTTGGAAAATTCCAGACAATGATGTCAAGCCTTTAGACAATTAGCCAATTAGCTTCTGATAGGAGGTGTACTGAATTGGAGGTGTACCTGTGGATGTATTTTAAGGCCTACCTTCAAACTCAGTGCCTCTTTGCTTGACATCATGGGAAAAACAATAGAAATCAGCCAAGAAAATTGTGGACCTCCACAAGACTGGTTCATCCTTGGGAGCAGTTTCCAAATGCCTGAAGGTACCACGTTCATCTGTACAAACAGTAGTATGCAAGTTTAAACACCATGGGACCACGCAGCCATCATACCGCTCAGCAAGGAGATGCATTCTGTCTCCTAGAGATTAATGTAGTTTGGTGCGAAAAGTGCAAATCCATCCCAGAACAACAGCAAAGGACCTTATGAAGATGCTGGAGGAAACAGGTAGACAAGTATCTATAGCCACAGTAAAGCGAGTCCTATATTGACATAACCTGAAAGGCTGCTCAGCAAGGAAGAAGCTACTGCTCCAAAACTGCCATAAAAAAAGTCAGACTACAGTTTGCAAGTGCACATGGGGACAAAGATCTTACTTTTTGGAGAAATGTCCTCTGGTCTAATTAAACAAAAATTTTACTGTTTGGCCATAATGACCATTGTTATATTTGGAGGAAAAAGGGTTAGGCTTGCAAGCCGAAGAACACCATCCCAACCGTGAAGAATGGGGGTGGCAGCATCATGTTATGGGGTGCTTTGCTGCAGGAGGGACTGGTGCACTTCACAAAATAGATGGCATCATGAGGAAGGAAAATTATGTAGATATATTGAAGAAACATCTCAAGACATCAGACAGGAAGTTAAAGCTCGGTCGCAAATGGGTCTTCTAAATGGACAACGACCCCAAGAATAACTCCAAAGTTGTGGCAAAATGGCTTAAGAACAACAAAGTCAAGGTATTGGAGTGGCCATCACAAAGCCCGGACCTCAATCCTATAGAAAATTTGTAGGCAGGACTGAAAAAGAGTGTGCGAGCAAGGAGGCCTACAGTTATACCAGTACTGTCTGGAGGAATGGGCCAAAATTCCAGCAACTTATTGTGAGAAGCTTGTGGAAGGCAACCCAAACTGTTTGACCCAAGTTTAACAATTTAAAGGCAATGCTACCAAATACTAACAAAGTGGGAATGTGACGAAAGAAATAAAAGCTGAAATAAACCATTCTTTCTACTATTATTCTGACATTTCACATTCTTAAAATAAAGTAGTGATCCTAACTGACCTAAGACAGGGAATGTTTTCTATGATTTAATGTCAAGAATGTTGAAAAACTGAGTTTAAATGTATTTGGCTAAGGTGTGTGTACATTTCTGACTTCAACTGTATATGTGCTTTTGGAGCTTCCAAATTTGACACCAATTCACTTGCATTGTATGGACCTACAGAGCTGAAATATTCTTCCCAAAATATTATTTTGTGTTCTGCTGAAGAAAGACAGTCATAAACATCTGAGATGTCATGAGGGTGAGTGAATAATGAGAGAATTTTCATTTTTGGGTGAACTATTCCTTTAAGCAACATTTGGTCCAAAACTAGCTTGACAATACTGAGTGATAGCTTCATTTACTGTAGGCTAAATCAACTGTAATTGTAACCCTGTTTCTTTTTTTTTTTTTTTTTTTTTTTTAAGATTGAATGTTTAATGCTGTAAAATAAAAACACAAATCATGGTATTGAACTGTATTTAGACAGTCACAAATGTTAGTAACAGGTTGCAAAATTTGCAAACCTTAAATAAAATAATAAAACAGCTCTTATAATATGTTATTTGACCTCCTGAGGTTGGCATTGTATGTGTGTTTTTCCATTTCCAATCTAAACATACCACCAACTAAGCCACGCCATATATCAAGCTGTTTCACAGATAGACTGTACATATGAACCATTACTCTACCCTCATTGCCTCGGGCAAGCTGGATGTTGGATTATTCTGATGGGTAGCTGATGCAGGACCCAAGCTGTGGACAAGCAGCCATGCCGATGCCTCAGCAAGGCAGAACATAAACACAATATAGATTTAAAGTACAGTATATACCTAAATGAAACAGCTGACCCTGACTATTGCTGCGCCAATGTCTTAAACGGTGTCACAAACATAAAATGGGCACTGTGGAATTTTAAAGGAATTTAAATGCATTGCACATACTGTGGAGTTTAAAATCCACATTGAAAATCTGTATTCAAAATCTAATTTAAACTTGGAAGTAAACAGACAGTTTTAGAATTCTGATTTTTTTTTTTTTTTTTTTTTTTTTTTTTTTAAAACAAAGAAACAAAAGATTTGCACTATTTCTAGGTCACTAATCAAATAAGAAAAATTGTGATATTGACCATGTTAACTTCTTTGTAAGAAAGGTCAGATTTTCTTGCTTTCACTGAAGCACGCAAGATGCTTTTTGGAACATTCACAAATCATGCTGGATAACATGGATCATCAGGTTTTGTACAAACTTGTGGAGTCCATTCCATCACAAGTGCATGCTGTCATTAAAGCAAAAGGATAACCTACTTAATAGTAAATAATGTAGACATTATGAAATTCATGTAAAGTTTTCAATTCAGGTTTTCACTGAATGTGTACCACATTGAGTAAAACGCAGTGGTAACTCCAAACGTACACATTCACACATTCCCATGTGCATTGCCTCACATAAATACATTATTCTTTCATTGCCTTCCATGTTTCCTTGTTTTTCTGGGTTTGGTTTATATGGAATAAAGCATAATGGAAAACTGCTTGGAGGTACTACTGCCTAGAGCCATCTCCCCCTCCACACTAACCAGTTTCCCCACCCCCGGCTCTGCCAATCTGTTTTCTTTTAAGCATCTGAGATACATGTTTATTGCATAAGAAATAGCACACATATACACATACCAGTCAAGCATTAGGCTTATTAACAAGCAACAGCTTTTTCACGATGACGTTGTGGTATATGCCAACCCGCCTCCATATTCTCATTCCTGTTCTAAATCGAAATAATTTGCTGGGCTCCATCGCCATGCTTCTACCATTGCCATGGCAACCAGTGAACGTCCCGGAGGTTGCCAGAGCAACTAATCAGGAGTCATATTGCATCCACCGTCACCTGGCAAATTTTGACATCGGCAGAAAGAGAGAGAGAGAAGGCAAAATGAAAGATAATTAATGGGGGGTTGAGACAGAAGCAAAAAAACAGCTCCTGAAAATAGGAATATGACTTCCACGCATATAGATTAAAATGCACCCGAATCCAAATAAGCAAATGGACAGAGACCACTACATACAGACGTGGGGTTATTAATACACCAAGAATTTATTACATGCAAATGAATCATGGATTTAGCATTAATTCAGAGCTGCTGAAACAAAGTTAAATGTCATACAACAATCACACATATGGTTATGTGCCAGTGAAATAATTTAATTTTATGAAGAAGTGTTATATGCCACTTTGAACTGATTTTGTGAGGCCTTTATTTTGTAATTTACAAAGGCTTATTTTTTCTAACATATAACAGACAGGATCTGTTCCAAATCCTAGTTAGCTGCTTATGTAGGCAGCATTTTAAGGAATCATAGACACCCCAGACTGTTCCAAAATGCTGGCAGCATAATTATACTTCTAAAATCCCTTTTTTTGGATGAACTATTGTGTGAGCTATGAATTTTTTTTAAAATATTTTTAGAGTATTGCATCGTTAGTTTAGCAGCATGCTTTAACCAAACAATTTGAAAATGTGCTTTGCATTAGGAGCTCTGTTTGTTTGACAGAGTTGCTGTATATGTACCAATCAGTCACTTATGAGGCTCTGTTTTATTCAGGGTGCTGCCTTAAAGGTGCTGTAAACGATTTTAGCCATTCTAACTTCCAGGAGACTGAGCCACTGATTTAGCCACGCCCCCTCTTTCCAAAACACACTACCGATCCTGTTGAAACCGACACAAAGCATGTTCCCATGGTTGTCAAACACAACAGTAGCGAAATAGCGCCCTCAACTGACAAATTATTAATCAAAATATGGCATTAAGCCTCAATAATTTGCTGCAACGACAACACTATGAGAACGTGCAAAATGATTGACAGGCAGAAAGCGTCAAGAGACCGCAGACACATTTTTGTTTGCTGTTTACAAAGTCTAGAACTGTCACAGAGGCCGGTGAGATATCTCATGACACTTATTTCATTCATATCTTTCAGCGAGTAGGTAAATTCTTTGCATACCTTTCCATGAAAAAAATTGCTTGCATCACCTTTAGCCTTCTGAGACTCGACTGAGACTGCTGTGTGCATTTTCCATTTACCTTTTTGATTTATAACTAGTAGCACTTAATAAACTAGGAAAAAAAGAAAGAAAAAAGAAAAAAAAAATAGAGTGAATAGTTTTCCTAAAAATGTATGTCCACATATGTGGACAGCATGACTAAAGGCCAAAGTATACTTAGGGTGTGTGCACTGCGGATCGCTCCGCACACAGTATGTGTGATGCAAATTGCATTATCAGCACTCGTGCACGCAGTTGTTGGCTTTGTGCATCTTCTGCGCATGCGCTGGCCATTGACTACAAATTTTACTAAAAGAGCATTATAAAGCAGTTGTAATGCGCATGCGTCAAACGCGTTCCTATTTGTTCGCGGTCAGAAAAGTATACTCAGAAAGGCAACGTGGTCGGCCGGGCACTAGGCGATCTGGAATGTGCAAAAACGAAGTATACGCAGGCCTTAAGTTGTAAATTTTTAAATAATACCAAGCTATAGAAAGTCAGAATTTATTCATCAAATTGTTCATGTTTCCAGGAGTGTTGGTTATTTATGTTTTTGAGACGTTACAGACATTACATCAGAGATTATTCAATCTCAGTGTGAAAATGAGCAGTAAATATAATGTTAATGTTACTAATGTTAATGAATAGAACCATATTGTACAGTGATAACAAAATAAAATATAACAAAATTTATATTAAAATGAAGCGAAATGACCCACAGATGTGTTAATGTTGAAAGTTAGTCAAAATTACTAACATGTTTTTTCAACTTTTGAGGGAATAATGTCCCAAAATCCATATATGTGGATTTCATGTTTAGAGGACTTTTGTTGGCACTTCACGGAAATCAATGTCGTGTTGTGTCACGTGACTCGGTTCGCCAGAAGTTTATCCCTTAAATGACAGTGTAGGGTCTTGTGAACAGTATTTCTTCAGTTTAAATTACAGTAAGCATAAGTAAGCGTATAGTGAAGGCAAAATACAACTTCCACGCATGTGGACGTGGGGTTGCATGAGGTTAAGGCCAAAGTATACTTGAGTTTTTCGCATGGCACTACATTTCATGCACAGTGCTTGTGACAAGGCATTTTGTCATCCGCCTGGAGGTGACTGTACTAATGAATATTACAAAGCATTCATAGTGCACATGTGACAGATGCATTCATACAGCCGGTAAGAATGGCAGTAAAGGTGTTTACATGCAATGCGAAATCCGGTGCATGAATGAAAATGTGCAAAAATACATGTGTGCCAATCAGTTTATGCTTAAACCGTTTAAAATCGTACCCCTGTGAAGGAATGCCATTTAAGGCATTTATATGACCTTAATACATTGTCAGTGTTTTAAGCATAATCAATGTTAGAACATACATGTAAAAGCGCTCAGTGTGTTGCCCATATATATAAAATAATTCAATTGAATCTGTTTATTGAAATGCTTACTGAACGGTGTCTAAACACAGAACTGTAGATATTACTGCTTAGAATAGAGTATTATGAAATATAAAAAAATGTAAAAGAATTCACAACATAATGCAATATATAATAGAATTCACTTAAATACCTAGGGCATTTTTGTCACTTTCTGTGACATTGCTATGACACAGTATGGCACAGCGCTGTTCTATTCAGTGGCAAAAATGGCTGCCTCATATCACACTTGTTTTGACAGGATCAGCTGCATTACTTTAGTTGGAAAACCTAGGGTCAGTGATGAAGCATTCCTGAACACTCTTTCCTACACACACACACAAACATACACACACACACTCTACTTGTTCCTCTCTCCTCATGCGGTGATATGGACAAAGAAAGAAACAATGTAACAGCTGTGCTCAGGAACCTGATGTCATCCTCTCGCCAACAGATGACAGAATCTGTCCTACGTGTTCATATATTTTCTCTCTTCTGTCTCTGGCTCTTTCTGTGGGCTCAGTGTAGTCACAAATAGAGCTCCACACACATTTAATTAGACCATTACAGGCGTGATGCTCAGTTATCCTCTGCCACTGGTAAACAACTCGCAGAGACAGTGTGCTTGTTTGTGACTGAGTGTGAGTTTTAACATTTGATGAGCACTGTTAAAGGTGTTCGTGCCTTATCATTAATGGTAGTTGTTAAAAAAGATGATTACACTTGTGCCAAATCAAAGAAAGAGTGAAAAGAGATATAAAGTAAATGAGAGGGGAAAAATTGAAAGAATGGAACAAACATGAGCGAGTGAGCCGAAGCTGGGTCTGCCATCTTGTGCGAGAGTCTCATCAAAATAAATGCCACTCAAAGCACAACGGAGCACCCAGAAGAAGAAAGCAAGAGGGGAACAACATTTTCATGGCGATGGTATTGACTTTCATTTCACGCCTTCGTCTCAAGATCCACCAGAGTACACTCTCACCTGCATCTTGCCACCATGCACACGAGAACATAGACTCACAGAAAGCACACACACAATCGTGCAGTCAAGCTAAACGCATAAGACACAAATTCTGATCCAAAACCTTGTTAGCTTAAATGGCATTTTAATGCATAGGCATGCTTCCCATGCAAAGGCTGTTCCGAATAGAAGGCAGTGATTATATGCTGCCTTACAACATATCTTGATTTGCCCAGGCAGCATCACATGATCTTTATCCATCACAGAGAAGGCAATTCCAGTAACAAATCAACAATTTAATACAAATCATAATCATCAATACTGAAAAGTATCAATAAAGTAGTTAAAAGAAGTAGTAGTTAGAAGTAGCTGGCTATTTTCTATATTTGTACTGTATGTGCGATGCATTTTTCATGCTTAATAGAGTATCGTCAAAGTCTCTTTAAGGCAAATCAGTTCACTTAGTGGACATCTTGGTAACGGCTCCATGCAACTATTTTCTATGTAGGTAATTGCCATACAAGTTCAGCTCCAATCTAATTTAATGGAGAAAGACTCAAATCTCCAACAGCAATATATTTTATTGATCAGCAATAAAATAGAAAAAACACTAACAAAAACTCTGTGTCTTAAATGATGCACTATACACTCGACCATCTATATGAATTTTCAAAGTGGAGTACTGTTTAAAATGGAACACTAATGGACACAGAAGGTTTGCCGTTTTTTAGCTGAAGGAAGTGATGCATTCAATGTTTTGCCGTGAGCAAACCTCATCTCAAATAATGTACATATGCAATGTAGTGTGGGGTGATGGTTAAGCATTCAACTCACTTTTGTAGGGTGTTGTCTTCACAAAAGTTTTGCTAGTTGCCACATTCACCATTAATTACAATTGTTTAGTCAGTCCGTTCTGCTTCGTAGGCCGAGCCGCGACCATTGTGTGCATGAAGTGTCTGACATTCCACACTACATTATTTCGGTTGAAGAAGTACATCATCCGGGTAATCGTTGTACTTTTGTTGCATTTTTCAGCTGAACACACTTCTTGCACTTTTTTTGCTACAGTACAAAAGGGAATAGAATAGTGCATGGCATAGTATGCGATTGGGAATTCAGCTTGTATATTTCAAGCTGGTTCAGCTAATGTGCATCAAAAAGGCAACTGGCTCTTTAAACAGAAAGACAGGATTTATGTTCCAATAGCCGCCAATTTGAGCATTGCGATTTCTACCATGCACCTTCCTATGAGTGGTCAATGAGTGCAACATGTTAATACCAAACTGAATTGAAATAATTTGTGAGTTGAGTTGCCTGTGAGCTTTACATGAGAGTGGGATTCTTACTAAACACATGAAGAAAATTCTGGGTTAAAATTAAAGCCCAAATCAATACCAAAAATATGAATTTAGCCTGTATTTTGCATAAAGCCAGTTTAGCCTACATTAACCTTACCAGCCGGAGCGTTCAAATTTGGGAACAATTATTCCCATGGTTCCTGTCTCAGTATCTTCGCCATCCAATCACCGATTTTATTTTGGAAAACTGCCAGATACTCATGACAATATAAGCTAAAAGCACATATGATTGGTTAAGGGGTTACTGGGTGTGAATAATAAATGTATCGTCATCAGCGTCATCCTCCATTTGCCTGAGCGGAGCCAGAGAGGATACGCCGGGAGATTACCTCCAGTGTTGGACTTACTGTTTCAAATTGAAAACTGAGGCGATCTTTCAAGGTAAGACAAGTTATTTAACATATGTTGTCAATATTGTCTATTAAAAGTCAAAACGTTTTAATTACAAAGCATTTATATGTAGGAGTAACACTCCTAGTAGATATTTCTGGAAAAAATGACATTACCGTCGGCGTTCATCGGACAGGCAGCTAGCCTCTATTTTTAAGCACATTTCTGTGAAACTTGCTAAATAAACATTAGCTAGCAATACTATGTACAATTTTAGCTAAATATCAATAACTTTTTTGGCCAATTTTGTCGCTTGTGAAAAATCCGCCTGAAGTAATGTGAGGCAGAGAGCAGATGCTGTTCAGACCTTTTTCTTCTTTTTTTTTGGACGCTGTTCAGACCTGCCTGGAAACTGGCCTGCTAGTTAGACAAGTTATCTAGCTTGTTGATTTTCCCATGTAATAAAAAAAATGGTAGATATCTTTCTATAATTTAGCAGACAGCCTCACCCATCCATCACACAGACATGATTTTAGATTGTGTGTAGCTTCCTGTTCACAAGGAAAGTGTGAGAGGTCTGTCTGCAGTTGGACATTCTGCTTAGTCTGCAAGCCTTTGTTGACTATTCAGTGCATGGATTTGTGAAGAACACGCTGCTGGCTACCAATTGTTGTATTTTTTTCTGTTGTAGAGATGGATAGCGACTATGGCTCCCTGCTCAGCATCCTCAAGATGAGGAGGCAGCTGACTGCTGATGAGCTTAGGTTCATAGCAGAGGAAGACATGGCTCATGAGGGCATGAGCACACAGGAGGAAGATCTGCTGGACCAGGAACCACTGCATGAAGACCGGCACCATGAGGAGATGGAGGATGAGATGGAACCTGATCCCGAGCCAAGACCATCAACTGGGTATGTATGAATGTGTATGTATTGTTTGTTTCTATTTCTCATATGACTGATACTCACAGTAACACTAACACTGTTACTCTTATTATTTTGGGTATGGCTAGCCATTCTCACACAGGTCCCAAGACAGCTAGAAAGCGTAAATGCTTCCCTGACTCTGTTTCTTATCCCTCATACTCTGACATCAATTCACAGGCACCAAAACCTCTCCCATTTCAGCCTAGCCGTCCATTCGGTATTGACTTAGGTAGCGTGCGTCAGGCTGTGCGGTCAACCTCCAATATGATGTTGCGAGAAATTGACTTTTTCATGCTGTTTTTTAACTCAGGCTGTAGTTGCTGAGATATGCAGCTTTACAAACCATCAGGGGTGGAAGCTTATCCTAAACTGTCCATCATATTCCAGCTACTAAAGAGCTTGGATGGAAGTGACCCCGATGAATTTTACAAATTTCTTGGGTTTCTCATTTACATGGGGTTTTCAGTTCTCCCTGATTCCCATCGTCATTGGGGAACCAAGTCACTTCAGGACACATGGGCGAGGGGATTTCTGTCACGTGACTGCTACAAGGCTCTGTTAGCAGCTCTACATGTTGTAGACCCTACCACAGAGGATAATCAGGATCACCTTAGGAAGTTGCATTATCTTATGGACCACCTCAAACAAAAATTCCAGCAGCTCTTTCAGCCTAACTAAAATCTCGCAATAGATGATTGTATGGTCAAGTCTAAAGCTCGGTCAGGATTTAAACAATACATGAAGGGCAAGCCTACTCGGTGGGGTTTTAAATTATGGGTAATTGCAACATCAGACTCGGGGTATACTCTCGACTTTAATGTTTACACAGGTAGTCATGATGAGCGTGTCACTGACTTGGCCACCAAAGTAGTTGAATCGTTACAGCAGCCATTCAAAGACCAAGGCCACAATGTTTGTTTTGACAACTTTTACAAGTCCCCATATCTTATGGTTAAGTTGTTAGAAATGGAAAGTAATGCCTGTGGGACATGCAGGGTGAATCGTAAACTGTTTCCTGCAGAATTTAAAGACATCAAAAGATGGGAATGCAAGACAGCTCGTGGGGATATGAGGTGGTGTAGGATTGAGGGGAATAAACTTGTAATTCAGTGGAAGGACACGCGTGCAGTTACATGCCTCTCCAATTTCCACAATGCGAATGGCTCGAAATTACTAGGTTTGTAAAAAATTATGGTGACTGGACAAAAGAAGTAGCCCTCCAGCCCACTGTTATCAGCGATTATTAAAAAAAATAAAAACATGGGCAGTGTTGATAGGTCAGACCAAATGATAAAATCTTACGACGTCCTACAAAAAGCTCAGAAGTGGTGGAAGACTCTTTTTTTCCACTTCATGGACATTGCCGCCATCAATAGTTTCATATTGTTTAAGGAATGACAACACATTCATGTGGCACCGGTGAACTTAACCCAGATAGATTTCAGAGAAAACCTGGCTCATCAGCTGGGAGGTATCGATATTCACGCAAGTTTCCCTTTGCTAAAGCCTGTATTCCCTCCTTCGTCATCACTCCACACAGCCCATGTCCTTAAATTTGAAGAGTCCTGTAAGAGATGTTGGCTATGCTATCGGAAAAGTAGGACTGAAAATAAAACTAAAATAGCTTGTTGCGCTGGAATGTAATGTCAAAAGACTTTGCTTGGTTCGTGATAGGAACTGTTTTCAGTCTTGGCACTCTGCTGAGTGTGACCAGTTTCGCGAAGCGGCCTAGGTTGGGCTGTGTTTACTGGTGTTGTTGTCCTCCCCCTCCCCTCTTTTCACCCTCTCTTCTCTCCACAGGTATTGCAGTTGTTGAGTATTTATGAATTTATATATATTCTGTTCCTGCACTCTTTATTAAAAATGTATTTACTGTAGATAGTTCGAAAGTTTGATTTTTTATGTTTTGCTATGTAATTTGTGTGTAATTCGAATGTTCAAATTAAATAAAGTGTGTGTTCCCTATCTACCTGTCACTTGATGTTGTGTCAATGTAGTGACACTAGGGGTCACTCTTGGGAGCCCCAAACACCTCTGATCTTTGAGAAAAGGCCAATGGGAATTGGCGAGTGGAATTTGTAAGGGCAAGAATGCCGCTGCCCTGCGTGCGGAGATCACGACCCTTCAGTGGAAGGACACGTTAGAGCCTATCCCTCCAGCCAAGATGAAGAAAGGGTTCTATAGCCCCTACTTCATCGTACCGAAGAAAAGCGGTGGGTTGCGTCCAATCTTGGACTTGCGAGTACTGAACCGGGCCTTGCACAGACTCCTGTTCCAGATGTTGATGCAGAAATGCATTTTAGCAAGCTTTCGGAATCAAGATTGGTTCGTGGTGGTAGACCTGAAGGACTCGTACTTCCACGTCTCAGTTTTACCTTGAGACAGGCCCTCCCTGCGGTTTGCTTTCGAGGGCCGGACATACCAGTACAAGTAGTTAGACTCAGTCTCGATGATGGCATGCCTCACGAGCGAGCGCTTGCAGTTGGTGCTGAATTGCCTTAAATCATTCAGGCGGAGAACGGTGGTCTCACTAAAGCAATTTCAGAGGCATATGGTGTCCTCGGCGGCGGTCATGCCGCTCAGGCTGATGCATATGAGACCACTTCAGCACTGGCTTCAGACTCGAGTCCCAAGATGGGCATGGCACCACGGGGCACATCGCGTGGGCCGATCTGTTGCCACTTGTTCAGCCCTTGGACAGACCTGTCATTTCTATGGGCAGGGGTTCCCCTAGAGCAGGTCTCCAGGTGAGTCTTTGTCACGACAGATGCCTCCAAGTCAGGCTGGAGTGCCGTGTGCAATGGGCACGTAGTCGCCGGCTCCTGGACAGGGCCGTGACTGCATTGGCACATCAACTGCCTCGAGTTGCTGGCAGTGTTGCTTGCCCTGCGGAGGCTTTGGCCATTGATCCAGGGCAAGAACGTATTGGTCCGGATGGACAGCACGGCGTCTGTAGCATACATAAACCGCCAAGGCAGCTTGTGCTCCTGTCGCATGTCGCAACTCGCCCACCATCTCCTCCTCTGGAGTCAACAGCGACTCAAGTCATTGCAAGCCACTCACATCCCGGGCGACCTCAACAGCGTGGCAGACATGTTGTCACGGCAGGTCATGCTCAGGGGAGAGTGAAGACTCCACCCCCAGGTGGTCCAGCTGATTTGGAGTCGATTCGGTCAAGCGCAGGTAGACCTGTTCGCTTCCCGGGAATCCTCCCACTGTCCACTCTGGTACGCCCTGACTGAGGCTCCCCTCGGCACAGACGCGCTGGCACACAGCTTGCCCCGGGGGGCAAGTATGCATTCCCCCCAGTGAGCCTTCTTGCACAGACTCTGTGCAAGGTCAGGGAGGACAAGGAGCAGGTCATCCAAGTGGCACCATACTGGCCCACCCAGACTTGGTTCTTGGACCTCACACTACTCGTGACAGTCCCACCCCCCCGGCGAATTCTGCACCATCTGGTACCCGTGACCAGACCTCTGGAACCTCCACGTCTGGCCCTTGGATGGGACATGGAAGACGTAAGTGGCCAACCACCCACGGTGGTAGACACGATCACTCCGGTTAGGGCTCCCTATACGAGGCACCTGTATGCCTTGAAGTGGCATCTGTTCGCTAAGTGGTGTTCTTCCCGACGCGAAGACCCCCAGAGATGTGCAGTCGGGTTGGTGCTTCCCATCCTGCAGGAGAGGCTGTCCCCCTCCACCTTGAAGGTGTACGCGGCCGCTATAGCGGCGCACCATGACGCAGTTGATGGTAAGTCTCTCGGGAAGCACGACCTGATCATCAGGTTCCTTAGAGCCTCATTCCCTCATGGGATCTCTCCGTTGTCCTGCGGGGGCTGCGGTGAGCCCCATTTGAGCCCCTGGAGTCAGTTGAGTTAAAGGCACTCTCTTTGAAGACTACCCTCCTGACTTTGGGTAGGGTGTGGTCTCCACGGTGTCTTCCCCTTGGGAAGGGACACCTCCCCGATGCGGACACTTAATGGCCTCCAGCTGAACAAGATTTCCATTCTTTTTTGGGGAGAAAAAAGAGAAGAGGCCACAGCTGGGGCAGCCTGTCCCCATTCTTGGGCAGTCGACTTGTCCCTGAGGTGCAGGGGACCATATGACACTTGTAGGAGCGTTTGGGGAGGTTTATGTGATGGCCAGGTGCACTGGCTATGAGGCAAACAATGGCCTGCCCATCTCGCACCGCCATGTAACACAGTTCAGCTAGTTGTGGCGTTTCATATAGGGACCCCTAGTGTCACTACATTGACAACATTGAGTGAGTGACAGATGTGATTTATCCCTGAAGGAGGGAATGAGACATTATGTCCCTCCTGCCACAACACTGAACTACCCGCTGAAATGGCTGGGACCTTGTCTCAGCTCCTCAGCACAAAACCTGAATGAGTGGTTGCGAGCCAGCTCCTTTTATACCCGTATGCCTAGGGGAGTGACATGCAAATTCCACTCGCCAATTCCCATTGGCCTTTTCTCAAAGATCAGAGGTGTCTGGGGCTCCCAAGAGTGACCCCTAGTATCACTACATCGACACAATATCTCGTTCCCTCCATCAGGGAACGGAGGTTACAAAAGTAACCAAGACATTTTATTGAACACATAAAAGGTATATTTCAGTGTTTGTGTCCTTCAATTTCAGATGCAATCTAAATTTATTATTACAGGTGCTCAAAAGGAGTATTTGAGGAGTGGTCATGTATCTTAACATTCTAAATGTTTGTTTTATTCCATTTTCCCACTAATCACTAGAATGGCTATAACTTTTAAACAATAGATTATATTGCTATTATATCTGTCTGCTATTCTACATTGCCCACAAAATTATGTATATTTCATACACTCTTAAGTTTCCCATCTAGCTTGTAAATAAAATGGTTGAAAATGCAGTTGTCTGATGAAGTATGGTGGCCGGAGAAGATTTCTGAAAAAATTGCTGTGTGAAATCTTATTGATAAAGGATGATTAGCCTTAAATAATCATACATACTGTATATTTATATAATTTGAAATCCCTAGTTCTTCCCTTCAGTATGGTATATACAGTTCAGGTGTGTGATGTTATATGAATATGAATGTAATATGAATATGAAAAACAAAAATACAAAAACATGTTCGGTCTGAACAGCACCTTGTGTGGCGTGCTGAGTTGCTGCCTATGTAGAGCATTTCTAATCAGACACCAGTGGTGGAAAAATTACTGATTTTTACTTAAGTAAAATTACTGCTACTGAAGAAATAATTCACTTGAGTACAAGTACTGAGAATTATTATGACTCAATTAAGAGTAAATAAGTAGTTTGCCAAAAAACTACTCAAGTAATTACGTTACAAGTTACTTTATGAAAATTATATTATATATAGTATATACACTTCCATTTTTAGAACACAAAGACATTTTTGTTCTTGAAAGAAATTGTTGCTTCCTTTCACCAGGGATGCATTACTCTGATCAAAAATACATACAAAATTATTAATGGCAAATTAATATTACAGTTTGAAATAATTGTTTTAAGTGGAATAGATTCCATTTTTTCTTTACCCGTGATGGCAAACATATACCGTGTCACCTATCCCTTACAAAAGCATTTCTAATGCGCTGATTTGGTACTCAAGAAAATGTTCTTATTATTCGAACAATTGAAAATGGTTGCGCTACCATGCAGAATTCACAATACAGTGGGTTTTTTCCCCATTTGCTGAGGTATTGAGTTCTTAGAAGTTGCTTTACACTTGCAAGTCAAATTTTGGTTTTAAAAATAGGCAAAAAGAAACACATTTCTCCTGAAATTCTATTTTCCCCTAAAGTCTATTGTTTTAGAGAGAAGAAGGCTATTCCATGCATTATTGTTTTGAAAAAAATCTCTATCTCTAACCAGGATAGAAAGGGAAGTGGACAGCCCAGATGCACACACATACACACACACACACACACACACACAAAAAGAAAGACACGTAAATCACAGACTCTAGTTTGAGAAACACTTCTCACAGGTCCTAAACTAGCAGCTTCTAAATGCCAAAGACCTGCATTGCTGCAAGAGGATTCTTAGACAAACAGAAAATGTTAAGAATACAATATTTATTTAAATAGAAATCATCTCTGAACTACATAATGTGCATTGTGACTGAAACACATTCCTGTTTCAGGTTTTCCTCTATGATACTGCAGCAATTATCCAGATATGGAATGACTGTATTAAGCAAAATGTTATCAACTCCTACATGCCAACTGAATAAAATAAGGCAAAAATAAACATTTCACTCAGTGTTTAGTGAGAGATATGATTGATTCAAACACTAAAAGTGGTTGTTCTGTATATGTATTATTGTATTAAAATCTTAATTAAAATTACGGTTATTTAACATACTGAGATATTATTATTAAATAAATTGTAGCATTTGTTTACATTATGTTTTGTGATTTCTCATACCTTCTTAATATAACATCCATCCAGTAGTGTAGTCCAGGGCATACGCAGGCATACACCGTGTGCCCATCTATCTTTCTTAGGATTTTGCATATGCCCACCTAAAATAAGCAATGATACGTATGGCCACCAGAACAATGAGTAGGCTTTTGACCCGGAACTTTTGCAATCTATTATCGCGATGCCGCAGCACCGTTGAGTGACTTTTCTTTTTTTTAAGTGTACAAAGATTCTCTCTAAACAGGAGCGCAGTTAATGGCACAGGCAAGACAGACAGTCCTAATCTAATCCACCAATCAGAATGTTCATTTCAGACGTGATTGGATATTTGCTAACCAATCATATTTTCTGTTTCAGTAAGGGGCAGGACATTTCCAGCATCTAATGTTGATGCACAAGCATGCCTGGAGTAACCATCATTTGCGCTGTATTTTATTTTCTTGCTAAACGTAAATATATACATATACATTAAACTGTGGGAAAATACTGCATGTTACTGCACCCGTGCTAGTTTAGTCATACATTCACAGTATGCCCACCTCTTCAGACACTACTACAACACTGCATCCATCCTTTGCTCACTTGGTCTCTAGCGAGTGAGACTTTTCAGACAGATAAACAGCAGCACAGGGCAGGGAAGAACAGTACAGCACCGTGAGCGAGAGTGTTACCCGCTAGGACAGTTTATTTTGAACAAGAGAGGCAAACGGTTACGGAATTTAATGCCGAACTGATGCGGATTGATAGAAGCGGAGAGCCTGTCTTTGCACTTGATGGTGTGAGGAACTGAACAGCGGGAAAAAAAATTATGTTTAGCGAAAAGTCAAAAGTAGATTGCAATGTATGTAACTGTAACTATATCAGATATTATTAATAAAACACAAGAACTCATTGCGTAGGCATTTTTTGCCTCTATATTTTAATTGTGGTGGCATTTTTGCCCCGAGTACCCATTAATTTCCAACACTATTGGCTTTGTAACTTTTTAAGGTATTTAAAAGTTTGTTTTAGACATATAGTAGCAAGTAAACAAGATATCCCCACATATATGTCAAACTACATTGTGTTAATATTTGACACAGTTAAAACATTACCTACCTTACAAACAAGTGAAGTTTGATCAGTGGTTAAACATGTTCAGACGGTTCCCTCATACCTGAATTAATGTCTCCTTTCCAGAATAAAATGAAATATGGAGAAAATCACAGTATTAGAGTTCTTGTATAGTGACAAGGCAGAATGTCTTGAAGAAGCTAGAGAAGAGAGGAAACCGGCGGCAGTTTATGCTAGCTGCTGTGCTCATGATGCTGTGCCCTGCGGGCTTCCGTCATGCCACGCACAGCGCGTTTAAGTTTATAAACAAATATAGTGCTTATAACTTTCTTCCCAAAAATTCAGAAAAATGATTTATTATTTTGTACTTTGTAATTGTGGTGAAAAATAACTGTAGCAAAGTGTTTTTTTTTTTTTTTTTTAACTAAATATTTAATCAACTCAGGTAAAAGTAAAAGTACTATTATTTATTTATACTTAAAAAAGTAGAAACTGTGAAAAATTTACTCAAGTACTGTAACGAGAGTAGTTGTAATTTGTTACTTTCCACCTCTGTTAGTCACTTACTGTATGAGGTTCCCTTTCAGTTAGGATGCTGTCTTAAGGGGTGGTCACACTACACTTTGTGCTCCATTAACTCCCATTCAAACGCATCTGAAAGCAGGAGACCGGAAACGCAACCTCATGCGAAGACATTTCGTACGACGCTGCTTTCCAAAGTTAAAGCTGGTTGAACTTTGAACCGTGAATTCATACGACAAGAGGACGCATGACCAATAGAATATCGAAACGTCACACTCTGACCTCTTAGCTCAATACAAAGAATACATATTTTAAAGCTGTGTGTTTTATTGTTGCAGGAAAGTGAGTAGACAATATATTTTAACATTTTTAATATAATAGTATTTGTTATTTGTGATGTATTATTTACTTACACCAGAAGTCCTCCCGCATGAAATCATATCCTGGTCCATTGCATTGTGCGAAAAAAATTCACGCGCTCAAAGCCTAGTGTGACTGCCCCTTTAGAAGGCAACTATCTATGTTGACAGAAGTCAGGAAGGCAGCTCACTAGGCTTTGGAACAGAGCTATACTATGTGAAAATCGTAAGACTAAAAATATCTAATCAAATTGTGGGTAAATCTGGATCAAACCAAACAGCATTTGTCAGGATTTACTGATCTTATATGCAGACACAAATATAGAGATATGACAATACTTTCTATATAACAGTAATACAGAGAAATAATCAAGAATAGGCCTACTAATCCTGCTGCAGGTCTCCGTGCTTAGAACCTCGGAAAAGATCATTTAGTGATTTATTCAAAGAAACTGCACAAAGATGTCACAGTCAGTCCTGAGACAGCTGACCCCGCCATTGGTCCTTGACACGTGCCCTGTCCAGACTAACACCCTAAACACCCTCTTCTGCCTCTCTCTCCTCTGCTTTCCCTCCCTCTACCCTGCCCTATATTTAATGTTTAATCTGGCCAAAGAGAAAGGATTTCTTGTCCTGCTACCCAGTAATCTTGTCAAGACAGATGGTGCCTGCGTGACCCAGATTAGCAGAGGAACGTTCCTCTCATTCCTCCATGCTCCAGACTGGCATTGCTGTGAGGTTCTGGTACAACCAGAAATGTCAACAGGTTAGAGATAAGAGAGACATTTAACCATGGAGTCCACATCTTTGCTCTTCTTTGCCATCTTATGTCTGAGCTGCTCACTTCCATACAATAAAAGTAGATGGGGACCAGGGGCTGTTAAAAGGCATCAAAAGTAGTCCTTGTGCCCTATATTCCAATTCTTCACTGTGGTCACCATTCACTTTCATTGTATGGAAAAGAGCAGCTGGGGCACTGTGCTGTAAATAACTCATTTTGTGTTCCACAGAAGAAAGTAAGTCATGTGGGTTTCGGAAGAAACCCAAAGAGCATACAATCAAATATGAACATTACCACACGCAGATGGATTTTATAGAGTGAGGAGATGCATAATAAATGAAGCATGGTGTTATTGGAAGTATATTTAGCTGTGGCATGGGCTATGTGTTTGTGTTGGAGGGTGGGTGGCCCAGTTCCTTCTCTGCTCTTTACACTGGTGGAAAGTCCATTATATTGTACAGTGTACACAAGTCTAGACCAAGTGATATGGACACACAGGATGAAAGTAATTGTTTTATTTTATTACACTCCTGGGATGGATTAGATCATGGATAAGAGCAATAGAGAGACTGGGAGAATGTGCGTGTGAGGGTGATAGACAGTGTAGATAACAGATGAATAAGCTCCAAGCCCATTCCTGTTAGACAGAAACAATTAATCTCTCAATCAGTCAGCCATGAATTGTAAACGAGTTAGTCCATTTCACTGAGTTTGTGTGTCATGAACCATGTGTCCACCTTTGGCAGCCTAAGTCATACTGTACATCACTGGTCATTCTAAGTAAACAAAGCTTTTTTATGGACATTTGTGTCTTCATAGCTGACTATTGATATAATTTACAAGATACTGAACTTCATTGGATTGTTTGGTAGATTTAACTCTTTTCTGCATAATTGTTTTTTTTTTTTAAAGTTTGATTTTCAATGGAATATCAGCCCAATTGCTGCTGTGTTGTATGCTGCTGTCATAACCATTATATTTTAATGGTTTATATAGAATAAAATCTCTCATTTTTATTTAAATTAAAATATACATTCTCTGTCTATGTATTTTTTCCTAAAATGTTTTGTGCATTTTCTGAGAAAATGCCAAACTGTTCATACTCTTTGTTCAACCCTGTTATGCTGTGCCATTGCCCCCTGTAATAAACATGAAAAAAGTGACAAATATACTGACCATATGGTTAAAAACAGAGCTTTGTCAGTATTACACTTCAAACATTTATTTGCTTATCCAGCTCATTAGTTCAACTCTGCTATGGGGAAAAAATCATGATTTTTATTTGTACTTTTTGCACTATGTACTAGAGTATTGACTGTAAATAGGGTAGAATGGTGCAATGATATTTGCAAGTTAAGGTCGGAATTTGCCATTTTTGCACTGACCTTCAACGCAGAAACACTTTAAATGTAACAGGTTAGGCACAAAATTTGTTTCAAAAGATACATTTTACGGGTTATTACTAAATACTTTTTTATTAGAATGTGTGATATTTTTCAAGGCACACTGAATTGAAAAACTATAAGAATTCCAAACTTACTGTAATAGGGTTGAAATAATGTAGCACTTTAGGTACTGGCTTAGAATTAGTAGCGATGATTTACTGATACATTGCAAGGATAAAACCACAGATTTAGGACTGGTGGTAATAGTTTAAGAAATGGTCACTGAAAACCCCATTTGAATATTGGGAGGGGGATGCATCCCACCTATGTCCATGGTGGTTATGGTGCTGGTACTTTGGGTTCAGCAGTAACCTTTTCAAATGAAATGATGAAGTGAAAATATGAGATGTATGAAGAAATAAAAAATAACAATAAAAATGTAAACTGAATCAATAAAAATTCCTGAAATTTTCAGGCACAAATGACACAGTTTCCTGAGAATGACCCTCGTACACTGAATGTGCCACAGCACGTAAGTATAGGTGTTTATTTGCTTGCTCAAAGCAGTGCACACTGCACAAAGGTAATCAAGTTAATTTGTGTTCATAGAGTCGGTTTTGTTGAATATGTGAATGGGGTTTTACACAAACTGGTTACTCCATATACCCCCTGAGTATCTCTCTGACACACACACAGTCACTGAGTCACTCTAAGACCTTTAGCCACCTCAGAGGCACATAGTATTTCTACTGTATTACCCCAGGAGCGGCACTTTGTAGGGAGATACAAACAGTGACCTATGTTCTGAAATTTTTCATATAGTCACAAACAAACATGAAATGGACACTAGTATCTTTTACATTCTGTACCATCATACATTCATTGCCATCCTGATCATAGACCAAAGTTGAATCTTAGATTACTCTGTTCTCTCTTGTTCATCAATTTTCTCTCTCTCCTCCATCTTTAATGTACCTTGTTATTTTCCTCTTTTTCCACCACACATTCTCTCGTACTTTCTCTTTCTTTGTGTTGCTGGATGAGAGTTGTGTGGTGTGTGTTTAACAGACGTTAGGCCATGCGGGATGCCCTAATCACAGGGGTGCGTCTGTCGCCTAATTACCATGATTTAGTGGCATGAGTGTCATACAGCTTCAGTCTCTTTGCCAGGGGGGCAAACACGGTTAGCAGTGCCAGCCAGTTCCTCTACCCACACTAGATCCACCCCCCGCCCAAACACAACAAACCTCAAAACAGCACATCACAATAAAACACAGCACAACACAACATAACACAACACAACACAATGCTGCTTAATACAGCATGACACAAGACAACACAGCACAGCACAGCACAGCATAACACAACACAACAAAGCTCAGCAAAACACAACAGTACAGAGCAGCACAATAAAAACCAACTGAGAACAGCACAGTACAGCACAACGCAGCACACAGAGAAAAGCACAACACAGTAGAGTACAGTACAGCACAATGCAGCACAAAACACCACAGCATAGCTCTAGGGATGTCCCGATACCATTTTTTTGAGAACGAGTACAAGTACCAATACTTTCTTTCTGACACTCGCCGATACCGAGTATGATACCTGTTTTTTTTTGTTTTATTTTTTCTGAACTCCATATCAACAGATTATTCAAGTTTTATCATCAAAATGGTGTTTAAATAAATGAATTAATTAAAACGTGTATAAAATGAAAATACACAATTCATTTTCAACATAATATTGTACAATTTTTTTATCAAATGAAGTGCTTATATATAGAACCTCACAGCACAATCCAAAATACAGCATTGGAGTTATAATTTGTCAAATAAGGTGCTGCATAACAGAGCAACACAGATGTGAGATATTGCTTAAATATAATACAATTACCACTGATTTATTATTATTATTATTAGTAGTAGTAGTAGTAGTAGTAGTAGTAATACAGTGAATATTACATAACTTTACTATAGTGATATATTTCTGTCATACTTTTTTCATTTAAATTGAGCTTTTATTTTGACAGAGTTTTTATTTTTAAGTGTTTCTGTGTGATGGCTGAAACTTTTCAGTCCAAAAATGCCGGGTGTTACGTGACTCAAAGTGATTATTAAACTGCAAAAGCCTGCTATTTTATTAAATAAGTATGTAATCTGTATGTGCCTCGCGCTACAAAGTGAATTTGCACTCTGTTAACTGTCATCTGCAACAAACAGAGCGTTCTATGCTCATGACCGTGTTTTCCCAGTATGAGCAAAGGAGGACATGCGATGCAGCCGGCATTGGCACAACACTGTCTCCACACATTCACTAGTGCTCTGCTCACATTTGAAGCACACTGCACATTCAAAGTAAACTATATATTAATGTCATTAAATTGCAGCTTTTCTTCGTTAAATAATCTCACAAAGTATTACAAATACTCATACCGTGATTCGAATTTGAGCGCTTATTGTTTACATAATGACATTCGTATGTATCGGCTTTTGGTATCAGAGCATTTTTACAAGCATGAGTATGAGTGCATGAGTGTGGTACAGGACCCGATTCCGATACCAGTATCAGTATCGGGACATCCCTACATAGCTCAATGAGACACATCTATTGATGCCGTGGTGTGAGTTTTTGACTGTGAGATTACCGTCTGAAAAAAATCGTGGTTAACTGGTTTTACGATTATTTGCCATTTTTCTTATTGTACAACAGACTCTATCAAAATTCCTGTCCACAACGCCTTACAAATAAACCTGTGGACTATGCAATATAATGGGAACATTGCTTACAGCAGGCAATTTAAAGTCCAATAATGACTAAAATTGACCTTTATTGTTAAATCCGATGAATTTGTACAGAAGCAATGCTTTAAATAATGAGGATGAAACTTTTCAAAGTTTACTCGCTGATGTCAGCATGCTTAAACAGTACATAAAGTAGCATCTTTTAATTCATCACTTTAAATCACTACAGCTAAAAAAAAATATATTAACCTTATTAGTTTGTTGTTGTACGACTACTGGAGCATCCTGTCCCATTTGTAGGATGTGTTTCTTTCTATGACTTCTGTCTGCATAATTTACATCCATCGTCTTCAGTCACTCATTTAAATGCTCCCTAACAGCCGATTTAAGTCGCTTTTTTTGGTGGATATGAGTTTGGTAGATTGCATTCCTCTGTTATATGTTGGAGTATGTGTGTAGTAGCCCCAGATTCACGTGAATCAAAAGTTCACGTTCAGGTTGGGACACCTGGCTAAGCACCAAACAGCCACTGTCCGTAACCATAGCAACAGCAACAGTACCCACACAGGCACAACAGTATTCACTTTTAGGCTTACAAAATCTTAGGAATAACTCTTTTATATTATATATTTATACATTATGTATATTATTTTTGCCATGTCTAAATTTTTGCGGTTAAATTAACAGTGACATTTTTAATCGCGATTAATAGTGAAACTGTACAATCGCGGCATCCCTAGGCATAGCACAGTACAGCACAGCACAAACACAGTACATGACAGCACAGAACACGGCAGCACAACACAGCACAGTAAAACACAGTTCAGTACAGGGCGGGACATCATATCACAGTACAGCTCAGCACAACACAGCACAGTACAGTATAGCACAACACAGCACAGTAGAGTACAACACAGCACAGCACAGCAAAACACTGCTTAACACACTCATCAACAAGCTGGCCAGAAGCGAACATTTTTAGTAAAAAAAAAAAGTTTTAAATATTGATCTATTCCTTACACACACCTAGCGTTTCGCTTCAGAAGACATTAATTAATCCACTGGAGTCATATGAATTACTTTTATGATGTGCTTTTTGGAGCTTCACAAATTGGGCACACATTCACTTGCATTTTATGGACCTACAGAGGTGAAAAATTCTTCCAAAAATCTTCGTTTGTGTTCTGCAGAAGAAAGTAAGTCAAACACATCTAGGATGGCATGAGGCAAGGAAAGGCAAGTTTATTTGGACCCACTTTATATTAGGTGGCCTTAACTACTATGTACATAACCATTTGATGCAATGTACTTATTAAGTACATACATGTTGTTGCATTGTAATTACATTTAAAGTACTTGCATTTAAATACATTTGTAGTTACACTGTTAACTTTACCCCTAACCCAACCCTTACCCCAAAACCTAACTCTAACCCCTAATATTAACCTTAACCCAAACCAACACCACAAAACCTAACTCTAACCCCAATCCTAACCCTAACTTTACCCTTACTCCTAAACCTGCCCGTACCTCAACCTCAGTAGCAGCAAATGTGGGCATAGTTATGCAGTAAATGCATAGTCTTGTATGTATTTAATGTTAGTACATAGTAGTTAAGGCCACCTAATATAAAGTGTGAACATTTATTTATATATTATTTAATACACAATGGAAATTCAAAGTGCTTTACATAAAAAATATGTTTTTTGCTCTGTTGTGCTGGAGGGCACTACAGAGGGTGAGTAAATGATGAGAGAATTTTCATTTTTGGGTGAACTATTCCTTTAACACAGCACAGTACAACATAGCACAGCACTGCTTAAAACAACACAGCTCAGTGCAACACACAGTACAGTACAGAAAAGCACAGCACAACACAACTCAGCACAACAGAGCAAAACACAGCACAGCAAAGTACAGCTTAGCACAACACATCACAACACTACAGCTCAGCACAACAAAGCACAGTGCAGCTCAACACAAAACAGCTGACTAAAGTACAGAACAGTAAAGAAGAGCACAGTACATGACAGCAAAATACAGCACAGCACAGCGCAATATAGCACAAATAGAGTGAAAACATTTCTTGCATATTGTCTATCCCTATTACATAATATGAAAATATAATCAGTTATAATGTCAGCACAGCACATTACAGCACAAAATCCACAACAAAGATTGAAAAACAGGCTTCCTTTCTAGGTCCAGGTAAATAATGTTCAATGACACAAGGAAGAACTAATTAGCAATCTCATTAAATGTAGTGAGCACACTACTCTCCTACTCTCTTCTATTTGCCCTCTCTCCTCCTCTCTACCTGTGTGGTCAGACTTTCTGTATAGCTCTGTGTTGTAATTACTGGGTTAAAGCTGTGTAGGTCTTTAGCCTCCTGATCAATTACAGGTCAGTGTGCAGGGCTCCACTACCTCCAGCTACACTCTTTCATTTACTCTACACCTCTCAGACCATCTCTCTCTCAACTCACTCAAATGCTCTATTTTTTCACTACATTTTGTCTCTCCCTTCTTCTTTCCCTGGATCTCTTCTCTATTTCTCTACCCTTTTCTCTCTCTCTCTTGCTCGCTTTCTCATAGCATCCCTACTGTGTCAAATTGCACGTCTTTTCCCCCATAACAATATGAAGGGCAAACTGGACTCATCTGGAAAATATAAATACTCCCTGTAAAACAGAATCAATATTTTCATGAGCTCACAAGTGCACAGTCTGAAACTTCAAGGCCTCCCGTTCTTTATGCTAGAAAAATAGTTCATTTGAGCGCCCGCAAACTGCTCTGTTGCATTGATTTCGACCAACAACACCCTGAAGGCCACACTCGGTTATTGTGTCTAGTCGGGTCAAAGCAAGAATAATGTCTGACTGCATTATACAGTACACTGGCAAATAGAAAATAAACCACAGGATATAGAGTGTCAGTCCACATTACTTGGAAAAACAAGCAACCTTATGTCAACTGAACAAAGTCCTGACTGAGAATTAAAGCCTACTTGGCCAGGTCACAGCTCTCCATTTGGATAATTAGGACATTGCTTTGAGCCTGCAGCATTACTGTTGAACAATTTCTTCTTTCATTCTACTGCCTCCATTCTAAGAAAATAAAGTATTTAGGAGAGAACGATTTTTTCTTTTTTTTTTTTTTTCTTTTTTTTTTATCATTGGCTTGTTTGTGAAATTTAGCAAGAATAAACTAAGGCATGTCAGTCTGTTTTCATGCTAACAAACATTATCACAACCAGACCACATTTATTTTTCTCATTATTTCATAAATCTGCCTCTGTGCCAGATATAACAAATCCAATGGAGGTCTCCAGTAAATATAGAGCAAGAAAAAATTCTGTGCAAAAACGAACTCAATCAAACATGCTTGTGAATATTATTTATATTGCTCATCTTCAAGTTTGGGGATTTCAACAACCTCAGAGCGAAACCTATCACAAACAGTTTGTTGGGATAACAGCTCACCTCAAAAATAATGTGGCTTGTTGAGAAAAGGTTTGCTATTTATTCTACTTTAATAAATGATAAGACATAAAAAAAGAAAACATAGTAAGCACCCTGAACACCCTAGCAAACACCCAGAACACCATAGCAACCATCAAAATCACTCTAGAAAAAAAACTCCAAAAACCCTAAAAAAACGCACAAAACAACCTAACAAACACCCAGAACACTCTAGCAAACAACCAGAACACCCTAGCAAAAACCCAGATCACTCTAGCAAACACCCAGAACACTCTAACAAATACCCAGATCACTCTAGCAAACAACAGAACACCCTAGCAAACACCCACAACACCCTAGCAACAACCCAGAACACCCTAACAAATACCCAGATCACCTTAGCAACCACCCAGAATACCCTTGCAAACACTCAGAACACCCTTGCAAACACCCAGAAAACCCTACTAAACACCCAAAACACCCTAGCAACCACCCATAACACCTAAGCAAACACCCAAAAACAATAGCAAACACCCATAACAACCCAGCAAAGACCCAGAACACCATATAAATCACCTTGCAAACACCCTTAACACTCTTGCAAACACCCAAAACAACCGAACAAACACCCAGCACATCCTAGCAAATGCCAAGCAAACACCAAGAACACTCTAGTAACCACCAAAAAAACACCCAGAACATTCTAACAAACACCCAGAGCACCCTAACAATGACCTAGCAAACACCAAGAACACTCTTGAAACAACCCAGAACATCATAACAAACACTGTAGCCACAACACAGAACACCCTAGCAAACACCGAGAACACCCTAACAAATACCCAGATCACTCTAGCAAACAACCAGAACACCCTAGCAACAACCCAGAACACCCTAACAAATACCCAGATCACCTTAGCAACCACCCAGAATACCCTTGCAAACACTCAGAACACCCTTGCAAACACCCAGAACACCCTTGCAAACACCCAGAACACCCTACTAAACACCCAAAACACCCTAGCAACCACCCATAACACCTAAGCAAACACCCAAAAACAATACCAAACACCCATAACAACCCAGCAAAGACCCAGGACACCATATAAATCACCTTGCAAACACCCTTAACACTCTTGCAAACACCCAAAACAACCGAACAAACACCCAGCACATCCTAGCAAATGCCAAGCAAACACCAAGAACACTCTAGTAACCACCAAACAAACATCCAGAACATTCTAACAAACACCCAGAGCACCCTAACAATGACCTAGCAAACACCAAGAACACTCTTGAAACAACCCAGAACATCATATCAAACACTGTAGCAACAACCCAGAACACCAAGCAACAACCCAGAACACCCTAGCAAACACCAATAACACCCTTGAAACCACCAAGAAAACACCCAAAACACCCTTACAAACACCCAGAACACTCTAGCAGCCACCCTGAACACCCTAGCAACCACCCAGAATACCCTTGCAAACACACAGAACACCCTAGCAAACACCCAGAACCCTCTAGCAGCCACCCTGAACACCCTAGCAACCACCCAGAATACCCTTGCAAACACCCAGATCACTCTAGCAAACACCCAGAACACCCTACCAAACACCCAGAACACCATTGGAACAACACAGAAAACCCAAGAAAACACCCAGAAAACCATTGGAACATCCAGAACACCCTTACAAACACACAGAACACCCTAGCAGCCACCCTGAACACCCTAGCAAACACCCAGAACACCATAGCAACCTTCAAAAACACTCTAGAAAAAACTTCAAAAACCCTAACAAACGCCCAAAACACCCTAACAAACACCCAGAACATTCTAGCAAACAACCAGAACACCCTAGCAAACACCCAGATCACTCTAGCAAACACCCAGAACACCCTAACAAATACCCAAATCACTCTAGCAAACAACCAGAACACCCTAGCAAACACCCACAACACCCTAGCAACAACCCAGAACACCCTAACAAACACCCAGAATACCCTTGCAAAGACCCAGAACACCCTAGCAACCACCCAGAATACCCTTGCAAACACTCACAACACCCTTGCAAACACCCAGAACACCCTACTAAACACACAAAATACCATAGCAACCACCCATAACACCTAAGCAAACACCCTAAAACACTTTAGCAAACACCCATAACAACAAAGTAAACACCAAATACCATATAAATCACCTAGCTACAACCCACAACACTCTAGCAACACCCAAAACAACCTAACAAACACCCAGAACATCCTAACAACCACCTAGCAAACACCAAGAACACTCTAGCAACCACATAACAAATGCCCAGAACACCCTAGCAAACACCCAGATAACTCTAGCAAACACACAGAACACCCTAGCAACAACCCAGAACACCCTAACAAATAGCCAGAAAACCCTAGCAACAACCCAGAATACCCTTGAAAACACCCAGAACACCCTAATAAACACCCAAATCACCACAGCAACCACAAATAACACCTAAGCAAACACCCCAAAACACTCTAGCAAACACCCACAACAACAGAACAAACACCAAATAAATCACCTAGCAACCACACAGAACACTCTAGCAAACACCCAAAACAACCTATCAAACACCCAGCACACCCTAGCAACCACCTAGCAACACCAAGAACACTCTAGCAACCACCTAACAAACACCCAGAACATCGTAACAAACATACAGAGCACCCAAGCAATCACCCAGCAAACACCAAGAACACACTAGCAACTACCCAGAACATCCTAACAAACACCCTAGCAACAACCCAGAATACCCTAGCAAACACTCATAACACCATAGCAACCTCTCAGAATACCCTTGCAAACACCCACAACACTCTAGCAACAACCCAGAAAACCCTAAAAAATACCCATAATACCCTAACAAACAACCAGAACACCATAGCAACCATTCAAAATACCCTTGCAAACACTCAGAACACCCTTGCAAACACCCAGATACCCTACTAAACACCCAAAACACCATAGTAACCACCCATAACACCTAAGCAAACACCCAAAAATACTCTAGCAAACACCCATAACAACCTGGCAAACACCTAGTAACCACCAAGAACACTCTAGCAAACACACAGAACACCCAAGCAATCACCTAGAAAACACAAAGAACACTCTAGCAACCACCTAACAAACACCCAGAACATCTTAACAAACACCCAGAGCACCCTAGCAATCAACCAGCAAACACCAAGAACACTCTAGCAAACACCCATAACAGCCTAACAAACACCCTAGGAACAACCCAGAACACCCTAGAAAACACCCAGAATACCCTTGCAAACACCAAGAACACCCTAGAAACCACCCAGAATACCCTTGCAAACACCCAGAACACCCTACTAAACACACAGAATACCACAGCAACCACCCATAACACCTAAGAAAACACCCCAAAACACTCTAGCAAACACCCACAACAACGGAGCAAACACCAAATAAATCAACTAACAACCACACAGAACACTCTAGCAAACACCCAAAACAACCTAACAAACACCCAGCACACCCTAGCAACCACCTAGCAACACCAAGAACACTCTAGCAACCACATAACAAACACCCAGAACATCGTAACAAACTACAGAGCACCCTAACAGTCACCCAGCAAACACCAAGAACACTCTAGCAACTACTCAGGACATCCTAACAAACACTGTAGCAACAACCCAGAACACCAAGCAACAACACAGAACACCATAGCAACCACTCAGAATACCCTTGCAAATACCCTAATAATACCCAGATTACCCTAGCAACAACGCTATAGACTACAACCAAAACACCCTAGCAACCTACTAAACACACAGAACACCCAACTAAGCACACAAAACACTCTAGCAAACACCCAGATCACTCTAGCAAACACATAGAACACCCTAACAACAACCCAGAATACCCTAACAATACCCAGAACACCCTAGCAACAACGCTATAGATTACAACAAAAAACACCCTAGCAACCACCCAGAATACCCTTGAAAACACACAGAACACCATTGCAAACACCCAGAACACCCTATTAAACACCCAACACATCATAGCAACCACCCATAACACCTACGCAAACACCCAAAAACACTCTAGCAAACACCCATAACAACCCAGCAAACACCAAATACCATAGAAATCACCTAGCAACCACACAGAACACTCTAGTAAACACCCACAACACCCTAGCAACAACCCAGAACACCCTAACAAATACCAAGAACACCCTAGCAACCACCCAGCAAACACCCTACTAAACACACAAAATACCATAGCAACCACCCATAACACCTAAGCAAACACCCTAAAACACTTTAGCAAACACCCATAACAACACAGTAAACACCAAATACCATATAAATCACCTAGCTACCACCCAAAACTCTCTAGCAACACCCAAAACAACCTAACAAACACCCAGAACATCCTAACAACCACCTAGCAAACACAACGAACACTCTAGCAACCACATAACAAACACCCAGAACATTGTAACAAACTACAGAGCACCCTAACAATCATCCAGCAAACACCAAGAACACTCTAGCAACTACTCAGAACATCCTAACAAACACTGTAGCAACAACCCAGAACACCAAGCAACAACCCAGAACACCAAGCAACAACCCAGAACACCATAGCAACCACTCAGAATACCCTTGCAAACACCCAGATACCCCACTAAACACCCAAAACACCATAGCAAACACCCAAAAATACTCTAGCAAACACCCATAACACCCATAACAACCTAACAAACACCAAATACCATATAAATCACCTAGCGACCACCAAGAACACTCTAGCAAACACGCAAAACAACCTTACAAACACCCAGAACACCCTAGCAACCACCTAGTAAACACCAAGAACACTCTAGAAAACACCCAGAACACCCTATCAAACACCCAGATCACTCTAGCAAACACATAGAACACCCTAGCAACAATCCAGAACACCCTAACAATACCCAGAACACCCTAGCAACAACGCTTTAGACTACAACCCAAAACACCCTAGCAACCACCCAGAATACCCTTGAAAACACTCAGAACACCCTTGCAAACACCCAGAACATCCTACTAAACACACAGAACACCCGAGTAAACACCCAAAACACCCTAGCAAACACCCAGATCACTCTAGCAAACACATAGAACACCCTAGCAACAACCCAGAACACCCTAACAATACCCAGATTACCCTAGCAACAACGCTATAGACTACAACCAAAAACACCCTAGCAACCTACTAAACACACATAACACCCAAGCACACAAAACACCCTAGCAAACACCCAGATCACTCTAGCAAACACATAGAACACCCTAACAACTACCCAGAATACCCTAACAATACCCAGAACACCCTAGCAACAACACTATAGATTACAACAAAAAACACCCTAGCAACCACCCAGAATACCCTTGAAAACACACAGAACACCAATGCAAACACCCAGAACACCCTACTAAACAACCAATACATCATAGCAACCACCCATAACACCTAAGCAAACACCCAAAAACACTCTAGCAAACACCCATAACAACCCAGCAAACACCAAATACCATAGAAATCACCTAGCAACCACACAGAACACTCTAGCAAACACCCACAACACCCTAGCAACAACCCAGAACACCCTAACAAATACCAAGAACACCCTAGCAACCACCCAGAATACCCTTGCAAACACCCTAGCAACAACCCAGAACACCCTAACAAATACCCAGAAAACCCTAGCAAACACCCAGATAACCCTAGCAACCACCCAGAATACCCTTGCAATCTCTCAGAACACCCTTGCAAACACCCAGAACACACTACTAAACACCCAGAACACCCTAGTAACCACCTAGCAAACACTAAGAACAATCTAGCAACCACCTAATAAACTCCCAGATCACTCTAGCAAACACACAGAACACCCTAGCAACAACCCAGAACATCCTATCAAATATCCAGAAAACCCTATAAACCACACAGAAAACCCTTTCAAACAACCAAAACACCCTAGCAATCACCCAGAATACCCTTGCAAACACCCAAAACACCATAGCAACCACCCATAACACCTAAGAAAACACCCAAAAACACTTTAGCAAACATCCACAACAACCCAGCAAACACCAAATACCATATACATCATCTAGCAACCACCAAGAACAACCTAACAAACACCCAGAAAATCCTAGCAGCCACGTGTCAAACACCAAGAACACTCTAGAAAACACCCAGAATACACTAGCAAACACCCAGATCACTCTAGCAAACACCCAGAACACACTAGCAAACACCCAGATCACTCTAGCAAACACATAAACCACCCTAGCAACAACCCAGAACACCCTAACAATACCCAGAACACTCTAGCAACAACGCTTTAGACTACAACCCAAAACACCTAAGCAACCACCCAGAATACCCTTGAAACACTCAGAAAACCCTTGCAAACACCCAGAACAGTGGTAGGGCAGTGGTGGCTCAGCGGTTAAGGCTCTGGGTTACTGCTCGGAAGGTCGGGGGTTCAAGCCCCAGCACCACCAAGATGCCACTGTTGGGCCCTTGAGCAAGGCCCTTGACCCTATCTGCTCCAGGGGCGCCGTATCATGGCTGACCCTGCACTCTTGAAAACACTCAGAACACCTTACTAAACACCCAAAACATCATAGCAACCACCCATAATACCTAAGAAAACACCCAAAAACACTCTAGCAAACACCCATAACAACCCAGCAAACACCAAATACCGTATAAATCACATAGCAACCACCCAGATAACCCTAGCAATCACCCAGAATACCATTGCAAACATTCAGAACACCCTTGCAAACACCCAGAACACCCTAGTAACCACATAGCAAACACCAAGAACACTCTAGCAACCACCTAACAAACACCCAAGCAACCATCCAGTATACCCTTGCAAACACAGAGAACACCCTAACAAATACCCAGAACACCCTAGCAACCACCAAGAATACCCTTGCAAACAACCAGAACACCCTAGCAACCACCTAACAAACACCCAGATCACTCTAGCAAACACACAGAACACTCTAGCAACAACCCAGAACACCCTAACAAATACCCAGAACACCCTAGCAACCACACAGTACACCCTTGAAAACACCCAGAACACCCTACTAAACACCCAAAACACCATAGCAACCACCCACAACACCTAAGCAAACACCCAAAAACACTTTAGCAAACACCCATAACAACCCAGCAAACACCAAATACCATATACATCATCTAGCAACCACCCAGAACACTCTAGCAAACACCCAAACAACCTAACAAACACTCAAAACAACCTAACAAACACAGAACACCCTATAAACCAAATAGCAAACACCAAGAACACTCTAGCAACCACCTAACAAACACCCAGAACACCCTAGCAAACACCCAGAACACCCTAGCAACAATCCAGATCACCCTAGCAACAACCCAGAACACAGTATCAAATACCTGGACAAATGCAGCAACCACCCAGAACGCTTTAGCTACAACCCAGAAAACCCTTGAAAACACACAGAACACCCTTGCAAACATCCAGAACACCCTACTAAACACCCAAATCACCATAGCAACCACCCATAACACTTAAGCAGACACCCAAAAACACTCTAGCAAACACCCATAACAACCCAGCAAACACCAAATACCATATAAATAACCTAGCAACCACCCAGAACACTGTAGCAAACACCCAAGACAACTTAACAAACACCCAGCACACCCTAGCAATCACCCAGCAAACACCAAGAACACTCTAGCAACCACCCAGAACATCCTAACAAACACCCTAGCAACAACCCAGAACACAGCATCAAACACCCAGACGAATGCAGCAACCACCCAGAATGCTTTAGCTACAACCCAGAACACCCTAGCAACCACCCAGAAAACCCCAGAAAACACCCAGAACACCCTAACACCCTTACAAACACCCAGAACACCCTAGCAATCACCCAGAACACTCTTGCAACCACCCAGAAAACCTTAGAAAACACACAGAACACCCTTACAAGCACCCATAACACCATAGCAACCCATCAGAACACACCAGCACACACTCAGAACACCCTAGCAAACACCCAGAATACCTTAGCAACCACCTAGCATCTACTAAGAACACCCAAGCAACCACCCAGAACACTGTAGCAGCCACCTAGCAACCTACCCTAGGCACATCTATTTGGCTCCACTATAGCATGCATAACTCAGATCTCTTTAATGTGTTATATCATCCATCATCACACACTGAATCTCCTTGCATCAAGGTTTTGTTGTGAATGGCAGGACAGAGGAATGTAACCTTTAAGGGTTAAAAAAATCCACTCCTTTTTTTTAGAGGCTTGTTCTAGTGAAAATTGATGCCAGGTTATAGAAGGAAAATATGTGTAATTTTCGGGATCATTACATGCCTTTCCTGAGGGTTCGACATTATTATGGGAGATGTCTCATTTTACACCGTCACCTTTATCCAGTGCCTCCATCATACACATGGCACACAACATGTACACGTGCTGCACAAACGCACACACACTCAAATGCACACACATTCCAAAGCAGTCTCCTTTAATGTCTTTTCAAAGGAACTTGAAACATGAGTTTTGATGTATATAGTGTCATAAAAAAGAGGCTGAGTACATGCCCTAGAGAGGATGGTGAAATAAGTGTGTATGTGTATTCCAGACTGTATGGCTATAAGGCTTATTGCTGACACTGTCAGAGATGAGCACTATAGATTCTTAATAATAGTATGAATCACATCTCCATTTCAGCATCAGAAATGTGGACTCACATTTCAATAACCTGATACAGAATGACAGAAAAAGAGAAATAACCTGATGAAATTTGGAGCAAAAGCCTTTTGTCCTGAACTAATTAGTGAAAGGAGATTCTAATAATACCCACTTCCAGGCTCAGCATTTGATTACCATGCAAAAGAAATCTGGCTCACTAGAAATCTAGGCATGCCATATTTGGCATGTGGGGGGAGGGGAATGTGCGAGAGTCATGGATTTTCTCAGGAAAGACAAATCACACCTCATGTGCCTCGTTGGATGCTAAGCAACCCTCAAAATGTGCCCAAATGTGTGAGATAAAGAGAGTAGGGGGTGGACAGTATCAGGAAGAAAAGTGAAAGGCTTGGAAAGCAAAATGGGGGAGAGAGACAGATGTGTTGGACAGGTAAGAGAACTGAAGATGGAAAGACAAAGAAGGGGGCCATTGGTGGAACAGCGGTGGAGAGAGACAGAAGTAATTTGGGGGAGGAAAAAGATAGAGATAAGGAGAGAGAGAGAGAGCGAGAGAGAGAGAGAGAGAAAGGGGAGAGCAATGGAGGGGGTTAAAACAGGTGGGAGGCAAGACTGGATGGGTGTTTCCATGGTGATACTTTCATCCTCGTCTACATGCAGAGACCATGGTGTTAACCATGTGAAGCTTTGCCTGTCTCTCATTTTCTATCTATCTGTCTTTGCCCCTCTTTTTTCCATTACTGAAGCAGAGGGTGAATAAATAAATGACTAGAAAATGGGCTAAATAATTAAAAAAAGGCACAATGCCCCTCCCTTCACAAAATGCCAATTGTGACCTATATCTCTCATTTGTAGGCGTTTCCCTTCAGTAGATACTGTGATGCCTGACATGCATGCCTACAACAAAATAAATACCCACACAGACAGACAGACAGACACGGGCACATGCAAACAAAAGTGGTGCAGACGCACAAAATAAATGTAAAACAGTATCAGTATCCTGCTTTCTAATAGTCAGACCCCCATCCCCCTGTCCTCTTCCCAAACCCAAGCAGACGTGCCACACATCTTAACAACCACACACACGTTATGGGTGTTCGTCATGGCAGACTGGTAGAACGTAAGAACCACAACTGTGTGTAACAGGTAAAATTGGTCTGTTTCTGTGCGTGTACTAGGGCTATGAACAGTCATAGAAATTATACAGCTGAATTCACACAGACATGAAAATGCACATGAGGGTCTGTGCATGATATTTTGCGGTGAAGCGTGATATGAATGAAGACAAGGAGACCAAATCCTAGGTGGCTGAAAAGGGGTGGTGGCTGGAGAAAGAGACAGGTTTTTTTTTTTTTTTTAGGAAAATGTCGCCACCTGGTGTACTGTATGAGAATTGTACAGTCAGTGAAGGAGAATATGCAAACCATTCACTGCCTTAAAGAGATAGTTCACCCAAAAATCTAAATACTCTCATTTACTCACCCTCATTCCATTCCAGATGTGTATGCCTTAATTTCTTCTGCTGAACACAAACAAAGACTTTTAAGGAGAATATTTCAGCTCTGTAGGTCCATACAATGCAAGTGAATGGTGACCAAAATTTTGAAGCTCAAAAAAGCATATAAAGGCAGCAAAAAACTAATCCATAAGACTCCAGTGGTTTAGTCCGTGTCTTCAGAAATGATATGATAGATGTGGGTGAGAAACAGATCAATATTTAAGTCCTTTTTACTATAAATTCTCCTCCCTGCCCAGTAGGTGGTGATATGCAAAAAGAATGTGAATCACCAAAAACAAAAAAAGATTGTGAAAGTGGAGATTAATAGTAAAAAAAAAAAAAAAAAAAAAGGCTTAAATATTTATCTATTTCTCACTCACACTTATCACTTCTGATGGCATGGATTAAACTACTGGGGTCTTATGTATTACTAATTAATTAATAATGAATAATGTACAGTAGGATCAAAAAGTCTGAGACCACATTGAAAATCTGGATTTATTTATTTATTTATTATCTAAACCTGGAGATAAACACAACATTTTAAATATATATATATATATATATATATATATATATATATATATATATATATATATATATATAAAGAGAAAAGTTAAGAAGATTCTGCACAAGGCCTATATCTAGGTCACTAATCAAATGTAAGCAAATTTGTGACTTCACCATTTGTATAAAAGGTCCTATTTCCTTGCAGAAGCACACAAGAGGGCCTTTGGAACATTATCAAATCATGCTGGAATAACACAGATCATCATGTTTTACATAAACTTGTGGAGTTCAAGTCAGCCTGAGTGCAAGTTGTCAGTAAAGCAAAAGGAGGACATAGCAAATATAATACTAATACTAATAATATACAAATAACTTTTCACTCAAATTATTTTGCTGATTATACTTTACAAGCATTATCTGAAACAGTTGGCCTCCTTTTGATTCATGCAAATATTAACATGAAAACATGTCATTATTATTAGGCCTACTATTATCATCTCTAGTAGTAAATAGCAGTCTGCTCTTCAACATTTGTAGAGAACCAAATCTGTGGTCATGTGGATCACACTGAAGAACATGGAGAGAAAACCACATAAATGGCCCTATAGGGATTTCATGTTGCTGTCAATTCAAGTCAGAGCATATAGTCCAGACCAGCCCCCTGGGCCCCCTGACTGTGTATTGGTCTCGTCCCCTTTTATATATATATATATAAAAAAGTAACCACCTAGAATCGTTACCACCTTTCGCCCCATTAGCTACGGCCCTGCAGACCAGACAGCAAAGAGAAGAAAGCTTGTAAAGCTCATACATCTTAGTAGTTTAAGAGAGAATATTTCTTAAGGAACCTTAAATCATGTAAAGCTTCTTAAATTTCACTGTATGCCATCTCTTTTATTCATTGTGGCTGAATAAAATAATGAATGTTCCGTGTAATACTTTACATGCTTTCAACATTCACATTCGATTTTTTATTTGCATATGTGGCGACAGTCACTCATTCCTCATGTATTTGCATATTTCCTTCTTTCACACATTCATTCACTCAATAGATTTCAAAATGCTTTTAAATGGGCACTTCACACCATTTTTTTTTTCGGCTTCCATCCATGCTGTTTCAATTATCAGTATTTTTTTCTGTGCAAACATGCTCTAGATGGACGTTTTTGGTCAAGAATCCTGCGTTCTGCACTATTTGTAGCGTTCGGTCTGAACGGCCCCTAAAGGCCTTAATATACTTCCGGAGAAGTTCTTATTTGTTCTTCGTTCAGGGGTAAAAAGAAGTTTTAAACATTCAGGCAACGCTATACGTTCAGACACCTGCCACACCGCTGTTGGAGGAGTTTAGAAATACATTTAAATATGAGGACGCTACATGTAAACCTTAACTAATGTGACATTAAAATCTACTATCAATGATTTTATGCCTCATTCTATGAGTAGAATTCACATGAGATCATTAAAAGAAGCTGTTTTAACCACTTGATGATGATTTAAAGTAATATATATATGCAATAGAAAATGTTTAATTTGTCTTGTTTACATTTTGAACACACTATACGTGCCATAATATATGCTAATTACACTCTGTTGTAATTTATAATGACACTAATACTGCTGCAAAGATAAGTGTATAAAAGTGTTAATGTGCAGAATAAAGACAAAAGAATGATGATAGGCTTACTTTGGGCAGATGTGTAAATGGCTTTCACTGCAGTTGGCACTTGAGTAAATGGGCACTTACTCTATTTGAGTAGATTTGATTCCTTTTGTAAAAAAAAAAAAAATAATCGCATGACATGGAATCTGTGTATCATTCGTTCATTTCATATTCAATTAGGAATTCAAAATCAGAAAAACAAAAAACGACTTATTTCATTATTCGTTTACAAAACCAATATTAAAAAACAAATAATAATGGAATAGAATGTAATATGAGACAAATTCATCTGAACAATTAAACAGCAGAGAACTTTTATTCTGTCTCACAGCATTGAGGAAGACGATGGTGCATGCTGACCAATCAGAAGAAAGGGCCGTTTCAGGTCCAACCAGATGTGCGAATAAAATATTCAAGCAATATATTAGTGAAATCAAATAATCAAAACACACAGTGTTCTCCGTTTATTTTAAGCATAATTTAATTTAAGCATTAAATCAAAATTACAAAAAAAAAAAAGTAATTATTTGTTTTTTAACATTGGTTTGTAAACAAATAATGAAATAAGTCGTTTTTTGTTTTTCTGATTTTGAATTCATAATTGAATATGAAATGAATGAATGATACGCAGATTCCATGTCATGGTCTTGGTTCTCTACATGAATGATCTTTCACATGTACATAGGTAAATTTGCACCAGCTCACTAATAACTCTACACGCCAGTGTGTTTTTGTTGACTGATTTTGACTCATTCATAAACAGAATGAGCTGTTGGTGTCAAGGTAGTTGGAAGGGATGGGCGGATCGATACTAAAGTATCGATACTTCCGATACTGATGTGGTATCAAGAATATCAATAAAAAAAAAAAATCTTTTTTTTATATTACATGAATATTATTGTATCTCATAAGCTTTGAAGTGGAAAAAAAGAATTATATGAGCGAACTGTTGCATGGCACCGGAACTATATTTTCTTCCGCTCATCTTGACGCGCAGAAATGCTAAAATATACTAGGGCTGCGTTCCACTTCACTTTTAACATCCACTCGCTAACTCCCCTAAGCACTTCCCCTCGGGGGAATCCCCACTGCCATTTTGGAAGTCTGTTGCACTTTGTTAAGTGAGCGAGGGAAGTTTCTGTTGACAGACCCTCAACCCCTTGATTCTGACCATGTTTTGATTCTTTTCTTTTTGGCAGAAAGCAAGGTTTTGATACAATTAACGTCCTGGTTACTTGCATAACCTCCGTTCCCTGATGGAGGGAATGAGACATTGTGTCGATGTAGTGACACTAGGGGTCACTCTTGGGAGCCCGAGACACCTCTGGTCTTTGATAAAAGGCCAATGAAAATTGGCGAGTGGTATTTGCATGCCACTCCCCCGGACATATGGGTATAAAAGGAGCTGGTATGAAACCACTCATTCAGGTTTTATGCTGAGGAGCCGACAAGGTCCAGCCATTTCAGCGGGTATTTCAGTGTTGTGGCAGGAGGGACACAATGTCTCATTCCCTCCATCAGGGAATGGAGGTTACGCAAGTAACCAGGATGTTCCCTATCTGTCACTCACTCGACGTTGTGTCGATGTAGTGACACTAGGGGTCCCTATACAAAACATCGCAACTGGCTGAACTGTGTTACATGAATTGGCAGTGTGTGATGGGCAGACAACTGTGTGCCACATAGCCAGCACACCAGGCCGACACGTAACCTCCTCCAACATAGTTATGAGGGTCGAACGGCCCTTTGGGGACAAGTCGACTACCCAAAGATAGAGACAGGTTAACCCAGTCATGGCCTCTTTTCCCCTTCTTTTTTCCACTCCCTAAAAAACAACGGGGATTATCTGACTGGGCCACCAGGTCTATTCAGGGGGTGTCCCTCCCAAGGGGAGGACACCGCGGAGACCATACCTCGCCCAAAGAGAGAGGGGATATTTAAGTGGAAAATACATCACATGGTCTTGCCGACCATGTGGAGAAGTCTCATGGTAGATCCTACCCAACGGGGGAGGAGTTACTACAAACATGGAGACTGTGGCAGAGGGGGCTCTGCCCAAGGAACACGCAGTTTGCCAACAGGGATACGAATTAGCGGAAGATATACATCGCATGGGGTTACCTTACAGGGAACCGCCACATGCGGAGCATCTACCCCAGAACAGGGCTCTTAGTTAGCATGTGTACTGGGCCGGCAGCGAGTCTCTCCGAACACTCGACTGCCACAGGGCTCGGAGGAAGTCAAACAGGGAACATAGTTTATGAACACTACTGGGAATTAATGGTGCATGTCTTCAGCTCAGAGGAGGTGAAAGGTGCTATGTGCAAGTGATAAACCCGGCCGGCTATCCCAGCTTATCTACTTGTATTGCATGCCACTACCTGGGACGAAACCGGTTCCACACCCGGAGGTTGTAGAACCTTGCAAAGGTGTTGCCCAGCCTGCTGCTCTGCAAATGTCTGTTAGAGAGGCACCCCTGGCCAGGGCCCAGGAGGCCGCTACACCCCTGGTAGAATGGGCTCATAGCTCTACCGGGGGCGGCACGTCCTGGGTGTGATATGTCATAGCTATGGTGTCAATGAGCCAGTGGGCGATCCTCTGCTTGGAGGCAGCGCTTCCTTTCCGCTGTGCACCAAAGCAGACAAAGAGCTGCTCAGAGATCCTAAAGCTCTGTGTGCGATCCAAATAGATGCGTAAAGCGCTCACCAGATACAGCAACGAAAGGGCTGGGTCTGCCTCCTCCTGGGGGAGCGCTCACAGGTTCACCACCTGGTCCCTAAAAGGGATCGTGGGAACCTTGGGCACATAGCCCGGTCGGGGTCTCAAGATCACATGAGAGTAGCCCGGACCAAACTCCAGGCATGTTTCACTGACAGAGAACGCTTGCAGGTCTCCCTCTTGATGGAAGTGAGCGCAGTCAGAAGGGCAGTTTTAAAGGAGAGTGCCTTAAGCTCAGCTGACTACAAAGGCTCAAAGGGGGCTTTCTGTAGACCCTAAACAACTGCAGAGAGGTCCCATGAGGGAACGAGGCGCGGCCTGGAGGGGTTCAGCCTCCTGGCACCTCTCAGGAAACTGATGATCAGGTCGTGCTTCCCTAAGGACTTACCATCCACTGTATTGTGGTGTGCTGCTATAGCAGCAACGTACACCTTCAAGGTGGAAGGGGACAGCCGCCCTTCCAACCTCTCCTGCAGGAAGGAAAGCACCAATCTGACTGCGCATCTCTGGGTGTCTTTCTGTTGGGAAGAACACCACTTAGTGAACAGATGTCACTTAAAGGCATACAGCACCTCGTAGAGGGGGCCCTAGCCTGAGTGGTCGTGTCTACCTCCGTGTCCCATCCAGGGGCCAGACATGGAGATTCCAGAGATCTGGTCGTGGGTGCCAGATGGTGCCCCGTCCCTGAGAAAGAAGGTCCTTCCTCAGGGGAATTCGTCGGGGGGTTGGGGGGGGCTGTCGTGAGGAGCGTGAGGTCCGAGAACCACGTCTGGGTGGGCCAGTAGGGTGCTACCAGGATGACCTGCTCCTCGTCCTCCCTGACCTTGCACAGAGTCTGTGCAAGTAGGCTCACTGGGGGAAACGCATATTTGCATAGGCCAGGAGGCCAGCTGTGTGCCAGCACGTCTATCCCGAGAGGTGCCTCGGCCAGGGCATACCAGAGCAGGCAGTGGGAGGATTCTTGGGAGGCGAACAGGTCTACCTGTGCCTGTCCGAATCGACTCCAAATCAGCTGGACCATCTGATGGTGGAGTCTCCACTCTCCCCTGAGGGTAACCTGCCGTGACAGCGCATCCGCTGCAGTGTTGAGGTCGCCCAGGATGTGAGTGGCTTGCAGAGATTTGAAGTGATGTTGACTCCAGAGGAGGAGACGGCGGGCGAGTTGTGACATACAACGAGAGCGCAGACCGCCTTGGCGGTTGATATATGCTACCATTGCCATGTTGTCTGTCCGAACTAACATGTGCTTGCCCTGGATCAATGGCCGGAACCTCCGCAGGGCGAGCAGAATTGCAAGCAACTTGAGGCAGTTGATGTGCCTATCGCAGCCGCAGGCCCATCTATAAGCCGGCGGCTGCATGCCCATTGCAAACAGCGCCCCAACCCATTTTGGAGGCGTCTGTCGTGACCACGGCATGCCTGGAGACCTGCTCTAGGGGTACACCTGCCCGTAGAAACGAGAGGTCGGTCCAAGGGCTGAAGAGACGGTGACAGACTGGCATGATGGCCACGTGATGTGTCCCACGGCACCATGCCCATCTCGGGACTCGAGTCTGAAGCCAGTGCTGAAGTGGTCTCATATGCATCAACCCGAGCAGGGTGGCCACAGGCTGAGGATGCCATATGCCCCAGGAGCCTCTTTTCCCAGCTGACCCGAAGCCCTAATCGGCTGATGTGCTAGAGCACCAAGTCCCTGTGTGCACAACATGTCCCAAGAGTGAGCTAGGATTAGCCAATCGTCGAGATAGTTGAGAATGCGAATGCCCACTTTCCTTAACAGGGCAAGAGCTGCCTCTGCGACCTTCGTGAAGACGCGAGGGAACAAGGACAGGCCGAAAGGGAGGACCTTGTATTGATACACCTGACCCTCAAATGCAAACTGCGGGAAGGGTCTGTGTCGAGGTAGAATCAAGATGTGAAAGTACGTGTCCTTCAGGTCTACCGCCATGAACCAATCTTGATGCTGGACGCTCGCCAGAATGCGTTTTTGTGTCAGCATCTTGAACGGGAGTCTGTGTAAAGCCCGGTTCAGTAATCACAGGTCCAAGATTGGCCACAACCCACTGCCTTTTTTCGGTACGATGAAGTAGGGGCTGTAAAACCCCTTCTTCATCTCGGCCGGAGGGACATCTCTGCGTGCAAGGTAGCAGCATTTTCGTCCTTCACCAAGGTGAAGTGGATACCGCTGAACCTGGGCGGATGCCTGGTGAACTGAATCGCATAGCCGAGTCGGACGGTCCTGACCAGCCATTGCGACGGATTAGAAAGTGCAAGCCACACATCCAAGTTCCACGTGAGGGGGACCAAAGGGACAATGTCGTTGGACGTACCGGCAGGTGGGGCCTCGTGGTGGGGTGGAGCTCGAGGTGCCACACCATGTCGTGGCCGTGCTGAGTCTAGGGATATCGAAGCACTTACCTGGCTCCTTGTGACAACCCCTGGAACAGCCTAGGACCTGGGACAAAGAGGCCTGTCCTCGCAACCCGTGGAGACTGTCACATCGGCGGCGGATGTGTACCACAGCTGGGCGCACAGGGGCGGTACACCACTGGAGCACCAATCCTGCAAGGGAAAAAAGGTGGACGGTGGTCGTGATGACAACCGTGCACACTGGGTATGTGACCCAGGGAAGGAGGACACCACTCTTTAGCTAAACTGTTGGGTACCGCAGCCACTTGGGCATGCAGAGAAATCAAATGAAAAGGCAACAAAAGATTCTCCACCCGGCCCTCCAACGGGGGATGGAGTGGTCTTACTACTAGCTCCAGTGCAGTGAGTCCTGTTGACCTTTGGTCACCCATCTCAGGGGCGCTTTGACGACTTTCATGGGTTCTTGGCGGCCGGCCGTGAGACGGGTGGCATCTGCTTCCTGCAGTGGGCTCCACGCCAGGGCCGGGCTGAAGGGGCAGGCTGTGGCGGAGCCGGTGCAGTCACCGCAGGGGGACGCCCTTGGCGACAAGCAGACGGGGTGCGGGATCTTGAGCCGGATATGCCAGATAGCCTCCATCTGCTGCTTCACCGTTGAGAACTGCTGGGCAAAGTCCTTGACAGTGTCGCCGAATAGGCCAGCCTGGGAGATGGGGGCAGCAAGGAACCGCATCTTGTCGGCCTCACCCATCTCGACCAGGTTGAGCCAAAGGTGGCGCTCCTGGACAACTAATGTGGACATCGTCTGCCCGAGAGACCGTGCCGTTACCTTCGTCGCTTGGAGAGTGAGGTCGGTCGCCAAGTGCAGTTCCTGCATTAGATCTGGGGCGGAACTACCCTCGTGCAGTTCTTTTAGCGCCTTGGCTTGGTGGACCTGCAGGAGAGCCATGGCGTGCAGGGCAGAGGCGGCTTGTCCAGCCGCGCTGTAGGCTTTGGCCGTCAGGGACGATGTGAATCTACAGGGCTTGGATGGGAGCTTTGGATGTCAGCGCCAGGTAGCAGCGCTCTGCGTGCATAGGTGCACTGTGAGCACCTTATTCACCGGGGGAATTGCCTTATAGCCCCTGGCCGCCCCGCCATCGAGGGTAGTGAGGGCGGGGGAACTGAGAAATCGGGACCAAGCGGTAAAAGGTGCCTCCCACGATTTTGTCAACTCCTCGTGCACTTCCAGGAAGAAAGGCACTGGAGCGGGGTGCGGCTGCTTTGAGCGGTGCCGCGAGCCCAGGAACCAATCATCGAGTCACGAGGGTTCAGGGGAGAATGGAGTGTTCCACTCTAGCCCAACGCTCGTGGCCACCCGGGAAAGCATGTCCGTCATCTCTGCATCAGCCTGTGACTGGGCAATCGTCCCCGAAGTGGGGAGCCCAGCTGAGGCTTCTGTGTCTGACTGGACAAGCCCGCTCTCTGATGCTGCGCTCGGAGGTCAAACTCGCCGTGAGACGAGCTGGCGGACTCATCCGGAAGCCCGATCGGGGCAGACGAGCATGCTGGGGAATGGGAGGTCCGCGGGGGGATACCCGGCAGAGGCAGTCCCATTAGGGTCCCCAAATCGCCCCCAGTGCTAGCCACGCTGGCCTCAAACCCACAGGTAGAAGGACCAAGGCGGGGAGCCGCTGGGGTGGCTTTCTTTCTTAAGAAAGCAAGCCACGACCGCAAAGTTGCCATGGTCATGTTCTCGCAGTGAGAACATGAACCATCCACAAATGCTGCCTCCATGTGAGTCGCGCCCAGACACGAAAGACAGCGATCGTGACCATCTGAAGTTGAGAGGTAACGACCGCAACCAGGAATAACACACAATCGGAATGGCATCTTTAAAAAGACGCGTCTTTAAAAAGACGTTCCGTGTGTGCCGCTCTTTTAGAGAAATATACTCTTTCAGGAAAATCTGCAGTGCACCAGTGCAGAGGAGGGAGAAGCCGCTGAAATGCGCCGTCAGATCCAGCAGAGGTGAATGAACAGTCGTGAGAATTCAGCTCAGTGAGCATGACCGTTCGGCTCCGAAGAGAAAATCTGAATGAATGGTTGCATACCAGCTCCTTTTATACCCGTATGTCCGGGGGAGTGGCATGCAAATACCACTTGCCTAGTTTCACTGGCCTTTTATCAAAGACCAGAGGTGTCTCGGGCTCCCAAGAGTGACCCCTAGTGTCACTACATCGACACAACGTCGAGTGAGTGACAGATAGGGAACCATGGTTTTACTTCAGCATTACTGTAGTATCCATATGGTAACTTGGTTTTAGTAATAGTAACCATATAATAATATCTATGGTTAATTATGAGGATTTTTTTTGTGGCTTATACTTATCCATTTATAAAGGGTAAACAAAGCAGCCTAATAATTTTCTGTTTAGGCCCATAAATATATAAAACATTTAGTAATAATAAAGAATTCCTAAAAATGCAATTTTATAGAGGCATCAGTATTGGTATCGATATTGGCCTAAAAGTACTTGGTATCAGATCGGAAAGAAAATAAGTGGTATCGCCCATCCCTAGATGTTGGAGCTCCAGGTCACACCTATCGATGACATGGACCAAAGGCAGTAAGAAGGTGTTAAGCAGTCGGTTAAAAGTTTTCCTAAAAGTTCACTCAGGCAAGCTGTTAAGCACCACTGAAACGAACACAAAAACACCTACTTTTTGGCCAGACATCACACCATTCGTTCTTTGATTTCGTATGAAGTATATTTGGGCCTTATGCTGTTCCAGAGTTGCATTTCTTGTCACTCATTTTCCTTGTCACGTCACTCATTGAAGATCTCTCTGGACTTCTATGTAGACCTACTCTTCAATGCACTCTAATGATGTACGCAGTTGCTTGGGGTAAAAAAAAGAATAATATTTTATAAATAATTTATATATATATATATACACACACACACATACACACACACACACACACACACTGTATCAACGACAAGCATCCTAATTTTATATATACATATGAAGCATGTCTATGTCCTATAGAGGGAGTACCAGTGTTATATTTTGGGATACAGCAAGGTCAACTAGCAGGAAAGCAACCTTAAAAGTCATTAAAAAATTATCATAAAAAACTAAAAAACATTATAATAAAAACACATTTTATTTCAATCAACTCAAATCCATAAATAAAAAAAATATAACATTACATTTTTTTGTAAATTGATTCATCATTTAGAATTACTCTGCCAAGAATCAAAATAAACATTAAAATAATCTATTTGAAAGAAATGGGAAATGAGTGTGTGCTAATGCTACCATACATTGTATTGTATTGTATACATCGATTTCATATCTCTCATAATCATGTATGATGGTGTGAATCTGTGTGTTTTATGTGGTAAAGGAAAAGCATGTCTTTAGTGTATGAAAGCCCATAATGCCTCTGGGCAGACAGGTGTAAGCCCTTTATTCTGCCAGGAGCCAAGCGGTAAGTAAGACTTGTGTCAAATGAATAGCCATTTATAATAAGAGGCAGATTTTGCAGTTGATGACTGTCATATGTTACAGGTTTTTATAATGAAGTGGGTTACGAACAGTGAAGTCCATGTCATAACTTGTCTGGGGTATAAAAGTGACCATTGGTTTGCATGTGCCTTTGTTTATTTGGGTGCATTTGTTATGGGTGTGTAAAAAAGTGATGCAGCGAAAGTGACATAGGTAAATAAATAGGAGAAGAAGAAAGGGAGAGATTGTGCAGTTCATTGGTCAGAGAGAGCTTACTGTATACTCTACTTAAAAAGGAAGATGCATTCATGCGATACATCAGAGGGACAAAAACATGACACAGTAAGGTTGCTTAAAGGAATATTCCGGGTTCAAATCAAGTTAAGCTCAATAGACAGCATTTGTTCCATAATGTTGATTACCATAACAATTATTTCAACTTGTCTCTCCTTTTGGTAAAAAAAAATAATAAAAAAAATAAAAAATCGAGGTTACAGCGAGGCACTTATAATGGAAGTGAATGAAGCCAATTTTTGGAGGGTGTAAAAGCAGAAATATGAAGCTTGTAATTTTATAAAAGCACTTACATTAATTCTTCTGTTTTTGTGTTATTTGAGCTGTGAAGCTGTTTAAATCATAATTTTTACAGTCATTTTAGGGTTTTAGGGCTTGTTGACATTACATTGTCATGGCAACGAAGTTGTAAAACTGGCTATTCACCTTATGCGCCAGAGAAACTAGCATGCAGCCATCTTGAAAAATGTTGTCTCTGAACTTCCATTCTAGCGGTTATATATAGATATGTATGGTGTTGATGTCAAAGTGTTATTAGCTAGCAAATAGGATTTACAGGTATATAGAGTTGTCATTAGCTATCATGAGTATTTTAAAGTGTTCAGGTCATAACAACTGGAAGCAAAGTGGGGAGATACATGTGAACGTGTATGTTTTATTTTATATTACGTTTACAACTATTTTAATCACATTTAAGCCTCTAAAAAATGTAAGGTGAGAAATTAATTTTAAAAGTACAATTGTAATTTTCTTTAATGTTATGAACTTGCATGTGAATAATACGAGCTGTCACTGTTGGAAATTTCATGTCAGCTAATTTTAACACAAATTATTAACCTAAAGATTAAGCAGAATTACACGTATAACAATTAAATGCTTGTATATTAACTGTCTGAATGTGATCTGCCTGGTTCAAGTTACCTCAGTGAGTGTCAGAAAAACTAACATTTAGAGTGACAGAAAAAACACCTCATGAGCATTTTCCTGTAGTAAAAGGGTGCTGTAGACTCACACCATCAACTCTTGGCAGTGGCGGATTTAAGCATGGGCGACATGGGCAGCTGCCCGGGACGCACCCCACCCCCACAGACAAGTGGGCACCCTGAACTCCACCAGCCATCTAGTTTACAATCACCCACACCACCCCCAAGCAACTGAATCTTACAGCTACAGATTATTATTCATCAACATCAGGTTGCAACTTTGTTGCCATGATGATGCAACACCGTAAACCCTATAAGCAATTTTATAAAACTAAAATCACATTAGCACGTATAATGTTTACAACTTGTGACTACACTTTTGAAACAGTGTGTATTTTAATGTTTATGGACAGTCCCCATTCACTTCCATTCTACTGGAACTGGAATTTTTTCAATAAACGAGGGACGAGTTGAAAATATATATTTTTTTGGTAATCAATATTATGCCACAAATGCTGTCAATTGAGCTTAACTTGTAATGAACCCGGAATATTCCTTTAAACTTCCAATAAAAAAGAAGACAATTATGTTAAGAAAGATAAGGTAGTGATGAAATAAGGAAGTGGTTTATTTGGTTGTGTTTTGATTTAGTTAGTTGAGGGCAGGGAGTCAAAATGGCACTCAGTGTTCCTTGCAAGGCCCCCTTTAATTGCCTTTGTGTCACTGACAGTTTGGCTCAAAAGAATGCTGGAGAGAGAAAAGAGCAAGATAAGGGGGAATAAATCTCCAGAAAAGACAAATTACAGCATGCATAAGGGAAACACATGGGTGAATGTCATAACTACAGAAATCACTTAATGTAAATATAGCAATAGAAGTAGGTGCATTTTACAGCCTTTTCTGTAAATGTAACAGCCTTTTTCTGTTTAGAGGTCATGTGTGAATCTGATCCATCGCTAAAATGCCTGCAAACCAATGTGCCAGGTTAAAGGCTGAAACATACGTGAATGCAGGTCCTCATTGCTATGCAAGCTCGATTTTTGTTCGTTGTAGCATTCTAAAATTTTTAACTACACATTGTACACATATTCTCAACGTTACTGCAAGGGGCAATATAGCGGACATTAGTGTGTAATGTCTGCTTCTGTGGTGGGTTTTCTCTTTCAAATCAACTAATGTCATTGTGGCCCTTACACAAATCGAGAGTTCTGGCAAACTTCAAAGAGGCTGCAAACATGCAGTAAATTTGCCACTCATTATTTTCACATGAAAATGAGCTTTGCGGCAAACTCTTCACTGTCGCCAGAGGTTTGCTGCAGGTTCACCACTATCTGTGAAGAGCTGCAAACTTCTGGAAACAATCTGCGGTGAATCGCAAGCTCTTTTGCATGTGAAAATAACGAGTGGGATATTTGCTAGCAAGTTTGTGTCAAGTTTGTCAGAACTCAATTTTTATAGAGGGTTAGATTTAAAATATTTATAATTTTCAAAAGCTAGTTTTCTGAAAGGGAACTCAGTATTGGAAAAATAGTTCTGATAGTTTATAGTCTTGAAAAAAGTGTAGAACATTCTGAGAATGTCATTCAGCTGACTTTTTTCGTCTACAGGGTAAGGCTAGTTTTAGTTTGTGTAAAGAAAAGGCAATTATAAAGGCCTAACAATACTATTTTTTTCATTTGGTAATTAATTTAATACAGGGAATGTTTATGTCTTTTTTTTTTTTTTTTTTTTTTTTTAAAGTAAGCTAAATAATAATTTTATAGAATTAGGCTATATGTTAGTGTTCCAAAAAAAGCACACTAAAGCTTTTCTCCTAGTATTTTGTATTTTTTGCACAGAAATGATGTTTTTTCTATTGTGGGCTAATTCCATGACTGCCATCTATTATTTTGAATGGTGTGGAAAAGCTATTTATAAATAAACAGATGGCTGCCACGATTAAATTAATCGCAAAGAGTGGCCATTAATTTCTTCTCCATGCATTTGTCGATGACAGGTGCAGATGTGTTTTCAGCATCGGATCTATGCAGGTATGCCATTAAGACCAATCCATAACAGTGCGAGTAATGCTTCACTTACAATAAACTGGCTTTCAAGGATGTATACCTTGTTGTCATGATTAACACAGGCTAACGATTGGGGTAAATGTGACTACATTTTTGCGTTAATGCCAATTTTCTCGACAAAAATTGTTTCCAAACCGGTTTTTCGTGACATTTAAAGTATCAACATAGAATTTATACTGGTGAAATTTTAGTGATAATTTGCATTCCCTATCTGTCACTCACTCGACGTTGTGTCGATGTAGTGACACTAGGGGTCACTCTTGGGAGCCCGAGACACCTCTGGTCTTTGATAAAAGGCCAATGAAAATTGGCGAGTGGTATTTGTATGCCACTCCCCCAGACATACAGGTATAAAAGGAGCTGGTATGCAACCACTCATTCAGATTTTCTCTTCAGAGCCAAACGGTCATGCTCATTGAGCTGAATTCTACTGTTCATTCACCTCTGCTGGATCTGACGGCGCATTTCAGCGGCTTCTCCCTCCTCTGCACTGGTGCACTGCAGAGAACACCCCTGGGCGCTTCGGCAGAAAACAAGAGAGTATATTTTCTGAAAGAGCTTTTTTCCTCTAAAAGAGTATATATTTCTCTAAAAGAGCGGCACACACGGATTGTCTTTTTAAAGATGCGTCTTTTTATAGATACCTTTCCGATTGTGTGTTACTCCTGGTTGCGGTCATTATCTCTCAACTTCGGATAGTCATGATCGCTGTCTTTCGTGTCTGGGCATGACCCATATGGAGGCAGCGTTTGTGGATGGTTCATGTTCTCATTGCGAGAACATGACCATGGCAACGTTGCGGTCGTGGCTTGCTTTTGTAAGCCCCCCGCGGACCTCCCATTCCCCAGCACGCTCGTCTGCCCCAATCGGGCTTCCGGATGAGTTCACCGGCTCGTCTCATGGCGAGTCTGGCTTCTTGTTCGGAGCCCACGAAGATGATGAGCTCTCGAGCACAGCACTGGAGAGCGGGCTTGTCCAGTCGGATGCAGAAGCCTCAGCTGGGCTTCCCCCTTTGGGGACGATTGCCCAGTCACAGGCCAAAGCCGAAATGACGGACATGCTTTCCCGGGTGGCAGCGAGCGTCGGGTTAGAGTGGAACCCTCCGCTCTCCCCTGAACCCTCGCGGATTGATGACTGGATCCTGGGCTCGCGGCGCCACTCAAAGCAGCCATGCCCCACTCCAGTGCCATTCTTCCCAAAAGTGCACGAGGAGCTGACAAAATCGTGGGAGGCACCTTTTACTGCCCGGCCCCGATTCCGTAATTCCCCCGCTCTCACTACCCTTGATGGCGGGGCGGCCAGGGGCTATACGACGATTCACCCGGTGGATAAGGCGCTCGCAGTGCACCTATGCCCGCAGAGCGCCGCCACCTGGCGCGGACGCCCTAAGTTCCCGTCCAAGCCCTGTAGGCTCACGTCGTCCCTGATGGCTAAAGCCTACAGCGCTGCTGGACAAGCCGCCTCAGCTCTGTACGCCATGGCTCTCCTGCAGGTCCACCAAGCCAAGGTATTGAAAGAACTGCACGAGGGTAGTTCCACCCCAGATTTGATGCAGAAACTGCGCTCAGCGACCGACCTCGCTCTCCGAGCGACGAAGGTCACGGCGCGGTCTCTCGGGCAGACGATGGCCACGCTAATGGTCCAGGAGCACCACCTTTGGCTCAACCTGGTCGAGATGGGCGAGGCCGACAAGACACGGCTCCGCCGCAGCCCGCCCCTTTGGCCCGGCCCTGGCGTGGAACCCACCACAGGAAGCAGATGCCACCCGTCTCACAGCCGGCGCCTAAGAACCCACGGAGGTTGTCAAAGTGCCCCTGAGACAGGCGACCCAGAGATGAGGGAACCCACTCACCTGGAGCTGGTAAAAAGACGACTCCATCCCCCGTTGGAGGGCCGGGCGGAAAATCAATCTGTTGCTTTTTTATTTGATTTCGCCGCATGCCCAAGTGGCTGCAGTACCCAACAGTTCAGCAAAAGAGCGGCTTCCTTCCTCCCTGGGTCATATACCCGGTGTGCACGGTCGTCACCACAACTACCGTCCACGGGTTTTTTCTTGCAGGATTGGCGCTCCAGCGGTGGCCTTTCTGCCCCTGAGCGCCCAGCTGTGGCACACAGCTGCCCCCGATGTGGCAGTCTCTACAGGTTACGAGGACAGGCCTCTTCCTCCCTCATCCCAGGCTGTTCCAGGGGTGGTCACAAGGAGCCAGGTAAGTGCTTCGATGTCCCTAGACTCAGCACAGCCACGACATGGTGTGGCACCTCGAGCTCTGCCCCACCACGAGGCCCCAACTGCTGGTACGTCCGACGATGTTGTCCCCTTGGTCCCCCTTCCGCGGAACTTGGACGCGTGGCTTGCGCTTTCCAATCAGTCACGATGGCTGATCCGGACCATCCGACTTGGCTACACGATTCCGTTCACCAGGCGCCCGTCCAGGTTCAGTTTCAGTATTCACTTCACCTTGGTCAAGTGCGAAAACGCTGCTACCTTGCGCGTGGAGATCGCTATCCTCCTACAGAAGGGCGCGATAGAACCTGTCCCTCCAACCGAGATGAAGAAGGGGTTTTACAGGCGGTGGGTTGCATCCAATCTTGGACCTGCGAGTACTGAACCGGGCCTTACACAGACTCACGTTCAAGATGCTGAAGCAAAAATGCATTCTGGCGAGCATCCGGCATCAAGATTGGTTCATGGCGGTAGACCTGAAGGATGTGTACTTCCACATCTCGATCCTTCCTTGACACAGACCCTTCCTGTGGTTTGCATTCGAGGGTCAGGCATATCAGTACAAAGTCCTCCCTTTCGGCCTGTCCCTGTCTCCATGCTTCTTCACGAAGGTCGCAGAGGCTGCCCTTGCCCCGTTAAGGGAGGTGGGCATTCGCATTTTCAACAATCTCAATGACTGGCTAATCCTTGCTCACTCTCGAGACATGTTGTGCACACACAGGGACCTGGTGCTCTCACACCTCAGCCGACTAGGGCTTCGGGTCAACTGGGAAAATGCAAGCTCCTCCTGGTTCAGAGGATCTCTTTTCTCAGTTTGGAGTTGGACTCAGTCTCCTTGACGGCGAATGAGCACGCCCAGTCAGTGCTGGCCTGTTTGAAGGCGTTCAAACAGAAAACAGCGGTTCCACTGAAAATTTTTCAGAGGCTCCTGGGGCATATGGCATCCTCGGCAGTGGCCACCCCGCTCGGGTTGATGCATATGAGGCCGCTTCAGCACTGGCTCCAGACTCGAGTCCCAAGATGGGCATGGTGCCACAGGACACATCGCATGGTCATCACGCCGGTCTGTCACCGTCTTTTCAGCCCTTGGACTGACCTCTCATTTCTACGGGCAGGTGTTCCTCTAGAACTGGTCTCCAGGTACGTCGTGGTCTCGACAGATGCCTCCAAAACGGGCTGGAGTGCTGTTTGCAATGGGCACACAGTCGCCGGCCTCTGGACAGGTCCGCGACTGCATTGGCACATCAACTGCCTCGAGTTGTTGGCAATTATGCTAGCCCTGTGGAGGTTCGGCCGTTGATCCAAGGCAAGCACATGTTAGTTCGGACAGACAACACGGCAATGGTAGCATATGTCAACTGCCAAGGCAGTCTGCGCTCTCGTTTTATGTCACAACTCGCCCATCTCCTCCTCTGGAGTCAGCAGCACTTCAAGTTGCTGTGAGCCACTCACATCCCGGGCAACCTCAACACTACAGCAGACGCGCTGACACGGCAGGTTACCCTCAGGTGAGAGTGGAGACCTGGTGGACCTGTTCGCCTCCCAAGAATCCTCCCACTGCCTGCTCTGGTACGCCCTCACCGAGGCTCCCCTCAGCATAGACACGCTGGCACACAGCTGGCCCCCTGTCCTACACAAATATGCGTTTCCCCCAGTGAGCCTACTTGCACAGACCCTGTGCAAGGTCAGGGAGGATGAGGAGCAGGTCATTCTGGTAGCACCCTACTGGCCCACCCAGACATGGTTCTCGGACCTCACGCTCCTAGTGACAGCGCCCCCCTGGCGAATTCCCCTGAGGAAGGACCTTCTTTCTCAGGGACGGGGCAACCTCTGGCACCTGCGACCAGACCTCTGGAATGCCCACTGGCTCATTGACGCAATAACTATGGCATATCACGCCCAGGACATGCTGCCACCGGTAGGGCTACAAGCCCATTCTACCAGGGGTGTAGTGGCTTCCTGGGACCTGGCCAGGGGTGCCTCTCTAACAGACATTTGCAGAGCAGCGGGCTGGGCAACACCCAACACCTTTGCAAGGTTCTACAACCTCCGGGTGGAACCGGTTTCATCCCAGGTTGTGGCACACAACACAAGCGGATAAGCCTGGGATAGCCGGCTGGGTGTATCGCTTGCACATAGCACCTTCCACCTCCTTTTGAGCTGAAGATGTGCGCCATTAATTCTCAGTATTGTTCACAAGTTTGTTCCCTGGTTGGCTTCTTCCAAGCCCTGTGGCAGTCAAGTTTTTGGAGAGATTTGCTGCTGGCCCAGTACACGTGCTAACTAAGAGTCCTGTTCTGGGGTAGGTGCACCTCATGTGGCGGTTCCCTGTAAGGCTAAGCCCATGCGATATATATCTTCCGCTAATTCGTTTCCCTGTTGGCAAACTGTGTCTTCCTTGGGCAGAGCCCCTCTGCCCCAGTCCCCATGTTTGTAGTAACTCCTCCCCCATTGGGCAGGATCTACCTTGAAGACTCTCCACATGGTTGGAAAGACCATGTGACGTATCCTTCCACTTAAATATCCCCCCTTCTCTTTGGGCAAGGTGTGGTCTCTGCTGTGTCTTCCCCTTGGGAGGGACACCCCCCGACTAGACCTGGCGGCCCAGTCAGATAATCCCCCTTCTGTTTTAGGGAGTGGAAAAAAGAGAAGGTGAAAAGAGGCCACGACTGGGTTAAGCCTATCTCTATCTCTTGGGTAGTCGACTTGTCCCCAAAAAGGGCCGTTCGACACTCATAACTATGTTGGGGGAGGTTACGTGTCGACCTGGTGTGCTGGCTATGAGGCACACAGTAGTCTGCCCACCACACACCACCAGTTCACGTAACACAGTTCAGCCAATTGTGGCGTTTCGTATAGGGACCCCTAGTGACACTACATCGACACAACGTCGAGTAAGTGACAGATAGGGAACATCATGGTTACTTGTGTAACCTCCGTTCCCTGATGGAGGGAACGAGACGTTGTGTCCCTCCTGCCACAATGCTGACCTACCCGCTGAAATGGCCGGACCTTATATCGGCTCCTCAGCATAAAACTTGAATGAGTGGTTGCATACCAGCTCCTTTTATACCCATATGTCCGGGGAGTGGCATGCAAATACCACTCGCCAATTTTCATTGGCCTTTTATCAAAGTCCAGAGGTGTCTCGGGCTACCAAGTGTGACCCCTAGTGTCACTACATGGACACAACATCTCATTCCCTCCATCAGGGAATGGAGGTTACACAAGTAACCATGACGTTTCCATCAGCAATATCTGTAAACTTTTTGATGTACTACACCTTTTGTCTCAAAAAACCCTTGGATGGAAACATAGTTTGTCTCCATTCTTTTTCTGTGCTTACGTTCTTGTGGACCTGTTTGATGTCATCACCCACTTCTAAAAAAAGAAAATAGTTAAGAGGTTGTTGAATCTATATATCGCAGCACATCTCAAAACTTGCATAGATGCATTTTACGTCCTCAAGTCTTCTGAGTATGCTCTTTCATGGTAGTTAGGCAAGACTGGTTTTCACAAGAACACAAGAATGAGAACGTGTTCTTAGCATTGAGAAACAATATCTTTAAAGCAACTTATCTGAACAATAACACATCCAGTTTAATGGCACAGACTTGTGAAGGTACAGTTGAAGTCAGAAGTTTACATACACCTTAGCCAAATACATTTAAACTCAGTTTTTCACAATTCCTAACATTTAATCGTAGAAAACGTTCCCTGTCTTTTGTCATTTAGGATCACTACTTTATTTTAAGAATGTGAAATGTCAGAACAATAGTAGAGAGAATGGTTTATCTCAGCTTTTATTTCTTTCATCACATTCCTAGTGGGTCAGAAGTTTACATACACTTTGTTAGTATTTGGTAGAATTGTCTTTAAATAGTTTAACTTGGGTCAAACATTTTGGGTAGCCTTCCACAAGCTTCTCACAATAAGTTGCTGGAATTTGGCCCATTCCTCCAGACAGAACTGGTGCAACTGAGTCAGGTTTGTAGGCCTCCTTGCTCGCACATGCTTTTTCAGTTCTGCCCACAAATTTGATATCAGATTGAGGTCAGGGCTTTGTGATGGCCACTCCAGTACCTTAACTTTGTTGTCCTTAATCCATTTTGTCACAAATTTGGAGGTATGCTTTGGGTCAATTCCATTTGGAAGACCCATTTGCGACCAAGCTTTAACTTTCTGGCTGATGTCTTGAGATGTTGCTTCAATATATCCACATCATTTTCCTTCCTCATGATGCGATCTCTTTTGTGAAGTGCACCAGCCCCTGCTGCAGCAAAGCACCCCTACAACATGATGCTGCCACCCCATGCTTCGCGGTTGGGATGATGTTCTTTGGCTTACAAGCCTCACCATTTTTCCTCCAAATATAACAATGGTCATTATGGCCAAACAGTAAATTTTTTGTTTCATCTGACTAGAGGACATTTATTAAAAAAGTAAGATCTTTGTCCCCATGTGCACTTGCGTTTGGAAACCAAACCAGACTTGTGGAGGTCCACAATTTTATTTCTGAGGTCTTGGCTGATTTCTGTCAAGCAAAGAGGCACTGAGTTTGAAGGTAGGCCTTGAAATACATCCACAGGTACACCTCCAATTGATTCCAATTAGCCTATCAGAAGCTTATTGTCTAATTGTCTAAAGGCTAGACATCATTTTCCTAGCTGCTTAAAGGCACAGTTAACTTAGTGTATGCAAACTTCTGACCGACTGGAAAGTGATAAAATCAATTAAAAGTGAAACAATCTGTCTGTAAATAATTGTTGGAAAAATTACTCATCATGCACAAAGTAGATGTCCTAAACGACTTGCCAAAACTATAGTTTGCTAATATTAAATCTGTGGAGTGGTTAAAAAATGAGTTTTAATGACTTCAACCTAAGTGTATGAAAACTTCTGACTTCAACTGTAACTCTATCATCCTCTTGAATATTGAGGTTTGTGACTGTCACAGTAATGCAAGGACGCACGTGTTCAACTAGACCGCATGTTGGCAATGCATTGGTCATGCACTCACATCTGCATACACATACTTGCGTGAAGGATGTTCCTGGCTTAATAAGTTGTTATGTTGGTGGAAAAGTTCCATTTTAGATGCTATAGGTGAACAAAGCCATTCAATTATTGGTATGAGCATATACAAGGTTAGGACACTCTGACATAAGAAGTTTGAGCCAATCACAAAGTTGAGAGGATATTGGTCTTGGCAGACTAGATCTGCTACGCTGATGCTGCAGAGCAAGTATGGAGACTGCAGCTGCTGCACAATTAGAAAAACACAAGACATGCTGCATCAAGCATGTATGACATGCTGCTGCACAATTAGACATACATACAATCCCCACATTGCAGATCTAGACAGGTGTAGAGGTGGAGGGTTTCAGAGAAAACTCTCACAGCATGCTGCAGTGAAACCGGCTTTCTTGCAAACTGAGCAAATTCAAATGTTAGGCAAAGAGAGAGTACTTAAGTTGATCGACTTCCTAATTACATACTGTATCAAAGGACCTATCAGCTTACACCATGTGAGCCGATTGGCTTGACATATCACATGTGAGCATGCTGATTAGCTAACATATTCAAAGAACCTATCAGCTTGAGCAATTCAGAGTTTCCTGCCTGAACATAGTCACGTATACATGTAAGCCGCTGCATGTGTGAATAGTAGATGTGGTACATTTACCAGATATTTATATAAAATCTCTGTCTGCATTACTGCTTCTGCTTGGTCTCTCTCATTAGATATTCTCATTTTACTCTGAACTCAATTTTTTTTTTTTTGGTAAAATAACCTAATAAATGTAAACAACATGGAATTATAAGTGGAACAACCACATACAATCCACCCCCGCCCTTCTCTTTCTCCCAAAAACAACACACAACACCACCAAGGTTTACGTCTGATAAAATATAACCTGCTTGAGTGTTACATTGCCTGGCAGTGACAGATAGCTAGATAAGGGGAGTCTAACATCACTTTACCTCAGTACTGTGAGCTTCATAGAATTATTCATCAGAGAACCAGATTTCCCAGAAGATCTCCAAGCTTCACTCCTTAATATTTGACCTCTGCAGGAGACTAATCTCTATCTAGTGGATCTGTTAAACTGTGCTGCATTTCTTTAAAGTGGCAGTCACTGATGTTTGTGGCTGTGTCGTGTTCTGTATCAGACTATTTGCCCCTCGCTCAATTTATTCTAAGGTTTTACATGGCTAATGACTATGAATTACTGGAGTGGCTTGCAGTCACTTGGGCATTGTTTCCATTACACATAATTAAGTACTCAGTGACAAAAAAAAATTAAAGTATTGTGAGATACAGCCAGTGTTCCCTATCTGTCACTCACTCAACGTTGTGTCAATGCAGTGACACTAGGGGTCACTCTTGGGAGCCCCAAACACCTCTGCTTTTTGAAAAAAGGCCAATGGGAATTGGCGAGTGGAATTTGCATGCCACTTCCCCGGACATATGGGTATAAAAGGAGCTGGTATGCAATCACTCATTCAGATTTTCTCTTCGGAGCCGAGTGGTTGCATTCGGTGCACTGAATTAAATTCTCCCTTCCGTTCACCTCAGACTGCTGGATTTACGGCCCATTTCAGTGGCTTCTCCCCCTCTGCACCCATGGAGTGCAGAGAATGCCCCTGGGCGCTTCAGCAGAGCAAAACAAAGAGTATATTCTAAAAGAATATATTTTCATAAAAGAGCGGCACACACAGAACATCTTTTTAAAGATGTCTTTCTGTTTTTGTGTTATTCCTGGTTGCGGTCATTATCTCTCCGCTTCTGACGGCCACGATCGCTGTCTTATGTATCTGGGCGCTGCCCAAGCGGAGACATCGTTCGTGGATGGGTCTTGTCCTCATTGCGAGAACATAACCATGGCAACGTTGCGGTCACTGCTTGCCTTCGTAAGAAAACAAGCCACCCCAGCAGCTCCCCGCCTTGGTCCTTCAACCTACGGGTATGAGGCCGCGTCGGTTAGCACTGGGAGCGATTTGGGGACTTCAGTGGGAGCACCTCCGCCGGGTAACCCCCCACGGACCTCCCATTCCTCAGCACACTCGCTTGCCCCGGTCGGGCTCTCGGATGACGCGGAGGCTTTGGCTGGGCTTCCTCCTTCGGGTATGGTCGCCCAGTCTCAGGCTGACACAGAGATGACGGGCTAGAGTGGAACCCTCCACTCTCCCCTGAACCTTCACGGCTTGATGATTGGTTCCTGGGCCCAGAGCGCCGCTCACGGCCGCGCCGCACCCCGCCCTTGTCTTTTTCTTCCCGGAAGTGCATGAGGAGCTGACAAGATCATGGGGGGCACCTTTTACTACCCGATCCCGATCTTTCAGCTCCCCCGCTCTCACTACCCTCGATGGTGGGGTGGCCAAAAGGTATTCGGTGAACCCTCAGGTGGATAAGGCGCTCGCAGTGCACTTATGCCCGCAGAGCGCCGCCACCTGGCGCAGGAGCCTTAAGCTCCAGGTTCAGAGTCTGTCCCTCCGGCCGAGATGAAGAAGGGGTTTTACAGCCCCTACTTCATCGTACTGAAGAAAGGCGGTGGGTTGCGACCAATCTTGGACCTGCAAGTACTGAACCGGGCCTTGTACAGACTCCCGTTCAAGATGCTGATGCAAAAATGCATTTTAGCGAGCATCCGGCATCAAGATTTGTTCGCGGCGGTAGACCTAAAGGACACATACTTAGATGTCTCGGTCTTACCTTGACACAGACCCTTCCTGCGGTTTGCTTTTGAGGGCTGGGCATACCAGTACAAGGTCCTCCCCTTCGGCCTGTCCTTGTCCCCTCACGTCTTCACGAAGGTCGCAGAGGCAGCCCTTGCCCCGCTAAGGGAAGTGGGCATCCACATCCTCAATTATCTCAATGACTGGCTAATCCTAGCTCACTCTTGGGATGTGTTGTGTGCGCACAGGGACCTGGTGCTCACGCACCTCAGCCGACTGGGGCTTCGGGTCAACTGAGAAAAGAGCAAGCTCTCCCCAGTTCAGAGCATCTCTTTTCTCGGCTTGGAGTTGGAATCAGTCTTGATGACGGCACGCCTCACAAACGAGCACGCACAGTTGGTGCTGAACTGTCTGAAGGCATTCAGACAGAAGACGTGGTTCCACTGAAACTTTGGCTCCTGGGGCATATGGCATCCTCAGCGGTGGCCACTCCGCTCAGGTTGATGCATATGAGACCACTTCAGCACTGGCTTCAGACTCCCGAGTCCCGAGATGGGCATGGCACCGCGGGACACATTGTGTGGTCATCGTGTCGATCTGTCGCCGCCTCTTCAGCCCTTGGACCGACCTTGCATTTCTACAGGCAGGGGTTCCCCTAGCGCAGGTCTCCAGGTGCGTCGTGGTTATGACAGACACCTACAAGATGGGCTGGGGCGCCGTATGCAACGGGCACACAGCCGCCGGCTCCTGGACTGGCCCGTGGCTGCATTGGCACATTAACTGCCTCGAGTTGTTGGCAGTACTGCTCGCCTGCGGAGGCTCCGGCCGTTGATCCAGGGCAAGCACATGTTGGCAAATACGTGTTTCCCCCAGTGAGTCTATTTGCACAGACCCTGTGCAAGGTCAGGGAGGACGAGGAGCAGGTCATCCTAGTAGCACACTACTGGCCCAAACAGACGTGGTTCTCGGACCTCACACTCCTCGCGACAGCCCCCCCCCCCCGGCAAATTCCCCTGAGGAAGGATCTTCTTTCTCAGGGACGGGCACCATCTGGCACCTGCGACCAGAACTCTGGAATCTCCATGTCTGGCCCTTGGACGGGACGTGGAAGACCTAAGTGGCCTACCACCCGCGGTGGTAGACACGATCACTCAGGCTAGGGCTCCCTCTACAAGACGCCTGTATGCCTTGAAGTGGCGTCTGTTCGCTAAGTGGTGTTCTTCCCGACGCGAAGACCCCCAGAGATGCGCAGTTGGATCAGTGCTTTCCTTCCTGCAGGAGAGGCTGGAGGGGCGGCTGTCCCCTTCCACATTGAAGTTGTATGTAGCCACCATTTCGGCACATCACGATGCAGTGGATGGTAAGTATTTGGGGAAGCACGACTTGATCATTAGGTTCCTGAGAGGTGCTAGGAGGTTGAATCCCTCCAGACCTCACCTCATCCCCTTGTGTGACCTCTCTGTAGTCCTTCGGGGTTTACGGGGAGCTCACTTTAAACCCTAGAGTCAGTTGAGCTAAAGGCACTCTCTTTGAAGACTTCCCTCCTGACTGCACTCACTTCCATCAAGAGGGTAGGGGACCTACAGGCGTTCTCTGTCAGCGAATCATGCCTGGAGTTCGGTCCGGGTTACTCTCACGTGATCCTGAGATCCTGACCGGGCTATGTGCCCAAGGTTCCCACGACCCCTTTTAGGGATCAGGTGGTGAACCTGCAAGCGTTACCCCAGGAGGAGGCAGACCCAGCTTTGGCATTTCTGTGTCCAGTGCATGCTTTACACATCTAATTGGATCGCACGCAGAGCTTTAGAAGCTCTGAGCAGTTCTTTGTCTGCTTTGGTGGACAGCGGAAAGGAAGCGCTGTCTCCAAACATAGGATCGCCCACTGGGTCATTGACGCCATCGTGATGGCATATCACGCTCAGGACGTGCCGCCCCCCGTGGGGTTTACGAGCCCACTCTACTAGGAGTCTAGCGGGCTCCTGGGCCTTGATCAGTGGCGCCTCTTTGGCAGACATCTGCAGAGCAGTGGGCTGGGCAACACCCAACACCTTTGCGAGGTTCTACAATCTCCGGGTTGAGCCGGTTTTGTCCCGTGTATTGTCAGGTACGAGCAGGTAAGTTCCGGGACAGCTGGCCGGGTGTACCACTTGCGCATATTGCCTTTCCCCTCCTTGAGGTGAAGATGTGCGCTTTTGAACCCCATTTGTGTTCACAAGCTGTGATCCCTGGATGACTTTCCTCCTTAGCCCTGTGGCAGACGAGTTTGCGGAGAAACTCGCTGCCGGCCCAGTACATGTGCTAATTAGGCCCTGTACTGGGGTAGGTGCTCCACATGTGCTGGTTCCCTGTAGATGACCCCATGTGATATCTTCCGCTAAATCGTTTCCCTGTCAGTAAACTGCGTTTTCCTTGGGCAGAGGCCCCTCTGCCCCCAGTCACCATGTTTGTAGAAACTCCTCCTCCCTCATGCAGGACCTACCATGCGACTTCTACACATGACATAACTGACATGACATGACTTGGTAAGACCATGTGACGTATTTCCACTCAAAATACCCCCCCCCCCTCTCTGGGCAGGGTGTGGTCTTCGCGATGTCTTCCCCTTGGGAGTGACACCCCCCCCCCGACATAGATATTTATGGCCCCCAGTCAGTTAACAAATTCCACTTTTTTTGGGGAGAAAAAATAAGAAAAGAGGCCACGGCTGGGCTAGCCTGTCCCTATTGTTGGGCAGTCAACTTGTCCCCAAAGGACCGTTCGACACACATAAGAGCATTGGGGGAGGTTATGTGATGGCCTGGTGCGCTGGCTATGAGGCACACAGCGGTCTGCCCGTCTCGCACCGCCAGTTCACGTAACACAGTTCAGCTAGTTGTGGCGTTTTGTATAGGGACCCCTAGTGTCATTACATCGACACAACGTCGAGTGAGTGACAGATAGGGAACATCCTGGTTACTTTCGTAACCTCCGTTCCTTGATGGAGGGAATGAGACATTGTGTCCCTCTTGCCACAACACTGAACTACCCACTGAAATGGCCGGGACCTTGTTTCAGCTCCTCAGCACAAAACCTGAATGAGTGGTTGCATACCAGCTCCTTTTATACCCATATGTCCAGGGGAGTGGCATGCAAATACCACTCGTCAATTTGCATTGGCCTTTTTTCAAAAAGCAGAGGTGTTTGTGGCTCCCAAGAGTGACCCCTAGTGTCACTACATCGACACAACGTCTCGTTCCCTCCATCAGGATATGGAGGTTACGAAAGTAACCAGGACATTCAGCAATCAACACAACTAATACTGTAGCTGATATGACTCTCAGACCATAGGTAAAATGTATATTTTACAAATAATTTGTATGTGTGTGACGTGTAGTGAAATAAACAAAAAATTAGTGAAAGCAGCATCATTCTACATAATAAAAGTGATATTAAAAAATAAAAAATAACAGCAGAGCAGTGCATTTCATTTGAACATAAGGAAAGACTTGTATGTGTTTTTACTTTGGCTCTGACTATGGAAAAGGGTTTGTGCAGCCAAGTGTAAATGGGGCGAACAGGTCTGCACCAGTGGTGTAGTCCTACCAAAAAAATGTCCTACTTAACCCTAACCCTAACCCTAACCCTTCCTACAATTTGGTGTCATTCCAGATTTGAAACTTTTGAAAAATAAAACATACTTTTACAAGTTTCTTCATGTTTCATCATTACAGGGACACATTACAAACAGAGCCTTTATTTTTGACAAAGATTTTTGATGAGCAGTTTTGGGGACATGAGGATGTGACACAGTGCAATTGCTGAAAAGGATTTCAGCTTTTTTAAATGTAACTTTTAAGCCCACAGAAGTATGTAACATTATAAAAAGTCTTTATTATTTTTAACAAGCCTATCAAAATTGTAATCGGGTGAAATTAAACAATATAAATACCACACACACTTGTAATGGGGAGTTAAATGACACAGAATTGTAGGAATGACCCATATTTACAGGCGATCCTGAGCAAAACGCTGCTAAACATTGAAAAACAGCTTGAACGGATGCAAAAACGCGTTCAGTGTGAATGTCCCCTACTAAACTTAAAATGAAAAATGCTTTAATACAATGACCAGGAAGAAGAGAGAAAGGGAGAGAAAAGGCTTAACATGAAAATAATTGATTTCTTATTGGATTAGTGTCGTTGTTCTGGCAGTGAATAATGTTTATCATGAGGGAAATGTAAGAAAATCATGTTAAGTGTTTTAACTAAACCTGTACTGTACTTTTATTTTGAATTAATGCAGTAATGCAATTTTTCTTACCTCTTTCTCTCTCTCTTCCAGAACAAGCTCTGACATATGCAATAGAATTTAATGGTATGTAATAAATAGGTGCGTTTACTGGTGTTTTAAATTCCCAGTGGTGGGAAACAATTGATATGCACTCGAATGCTATATGATTTTGACTAAATTATCTTGCTTCTGACAGAAAACCCGTGGTGATTGTCACTGATCGCCCATGTAAAACAACAACTGATATCTCACACAAATCACGTGAAAGGTGTGTGTGTTTCAGGTCAGTTTCTCTTGATTTGTGAAACATTCTCAGCAGTTTGGTTGTGTGATGCTAAAATACGGGACAAACGGCATCGCATATGGATTTCATACGCAACACAATTTTTTCCCTTAATTACGGGACGATTCCTTATTTTACAGGACGTTTATCGTATTTTGTTAATTCATTTTACCTGATACTGTTTCAGCGTGAGGGTGACTCTCTCTCCACTCACTGTCATAAATTCCCTCAGTCGATGATGGCGGCGACAATGGTTGTACTCACTACTCACTACTTTAATGGTAGAATTCAAGTGATAATGCACCAATTACTACAAAGAATCTCCAGTTTCACAAAACAGCATCCAATACAGTTAAAGGGAAATTAACGACAGTAGATTATGGACTTCTGAAGCAGCAAAACGTCATGGTTACTGGTGTTACCTCCGCTCCCTGATGGAGGGAACGAGATGTTGGTGTCGATGTAGTGACACTAGGGGTCACTCTTGGGAGCCCGAGACACCTCTGGTCTTTGATAAAAGCCTATGAAAATTAGCGAGTGGTATTTGCATGCCACTCCCCCGGACATACGGGTATAAAAGGAGCTGGTATGCAACCACTCATTCAGGTTTTATGCTGAGGAGCCGATATAAGGTCCGGCCATTTCAGCGAGTAGTTCAGCATTGTGGCAAGAGGGACACAATGTCTCATTCCCTCCATCAGGGAACGGAGGTTACACCAGTAACCACGACGTTCCCTATCTGTCACTCACTCAACGTTGGTGTCGATGTAGTGACACTAGGGGTCCCTATACAAAATGCCACAAGGCTGAACTGTGTTACGTGAACTGGCGGTGTGTGGTGGGCAGACTTGCTGTGTGCCTCATAGCCAGCACACCAGGTCAACACGTAACCTCCCCCAACACAGTTATGAGTGTTGAACGGCCCTTTTTGGGGACAAGTCGACTACCCAAAGATAGAGACAGGCTTAACCCAGTTGTGGCCTCATTGCCCCTTCTCTTTTTCCACTCCTTAAAAAAGAAGGGGGATTATCCGTCTGGGCCGCCAGGTCTAGTCGGGGGATGTCCCTCCCAAGGGGAAGACACCGCGGAGACCACACCTCGCCCAAAGAGAAGGGGGGATATTTAAGTGGAAGAATACGTCACATGGTCTTTCGAACCATGTGGAGAGCCTTCAAGGTAGCGGATTTACTATAAACATGGAGACTGGGGCAGAGGGGCTCTGCCCAAGAAAGACGCAGTTTGCCAGCAGGGAAACAAACTAGCGGAAAAATAGATCGCATGGGGTTAGCCTTACAGGGAACCGCCACATGTGGAGCACCTACCCCAGAACAGGGCTCTTAGTTAGCGTGTGTACTGGGCCGGCAGCGAGTCTCTCCGAAAACTCGACTGCCACAGGGCTCAGAGGAAGTCAACCAGGGAACAAAGTTTGTGAAAACTACTGGGAATTAATGGTGCACGTCTTCAGCTCCAAGGGAGGTGGAAGGCGCTATGTGCAAGTGATACACCCGGCCAGCTATCCCGGGCTTATCCGCTTGTGTTGTGTGCCACAACCTGGGACAAAACCGGTTCCACTCGGAGGTTGTAGAACCTTGCACAGGTGTTGGGTGCTGCCCAGCCCGCTGCTCTGCAGATTTATGTCAAAGAGGCACCACTGGCCAGGGCCCAGGAGGCCGCCACACTCCTGGTAGAGTAGGCTCGTAACCCCACAGGGAGTGGCACGTCCAGAGCCTGATATGCCATCGCGATGGCGTCAGTGACCCAGTGGGCGATCCTCTGTTTGGAGACAGCGCTTCCTTTCCACTGTCCACCAAAACAGACAAAGAGCTGCTCGGAGCTTCTAAAGCTCTGCGTGCAATCCAAATAGATGCGTAAAGCTCACACCGGACACAGCAACGCCAAGGCTGGGTCTGCCTCCTCCTGGGGAAGCGCTTGCAGGTTCACCACCTGATCTCTAAAAGGAATTTTACCCCTACCCTTTTGATGGAAGTGAACGCAGTCAGGAGGGCAGTCTTCAAAGAGAGTGCCTTAAGCTCAGCTGATTCCAAGGGCTCAAAGGGAGCTCCCCGTAGACCCCGAAGGACTACAGAGAGGTCCCATGAGGGAACGAGACGCGGTCTGGAGGGATTCAACCTCCTAGCGCCTCTCAGGAACCTGATGATCAAGTCGTGCTTCCCCAAGTACTTACCATCTACTGCATCGTGATGAGCCGAAATAGTGGCTACATACACCTTCAAGGTGGAGGGGGACAGACACCCCTCCACACTGAGAAAGAAGGTCCTTCCTCAGGGACATTCGCCAGGGTGGGGGGGGGCTGTTGCGAGTAGCATGAGATCTGAGAACCATGTCTGGGTGGGCCAGTAGGGTGCTACTAGGATGACCTGCTCCTCATCCTCCCTGACCTTGCACAGGGTCTGTGCAAGTAGGCTCACTGGGGGAAATGCATACTTGCATAGTCCAAGGGGCCAGCTGTGTGCCAGCGTGTCTATACCGAGGGGTGCCTCGGTCAGGGTGTACCAAAGCGGGCAGTGGGAGGATTCCCATAAAGCAAACAGGCCTACCTGTGCTCGACCAAATTGACTCCAAATCAGCTGGACCACCTGGGGTTGGAGTCTCCACTCTCCTCTGAGCGTAAACTGTCGTGACAGTGCATCCGCCGTGGTGATGAGGTCGCCCGGGATATGAATGGCTCGCAGCAACTTGAGGCGCTGCTGACTCCAGAGGAGGAGATGGCGGGCGAATTGTGACATGCAGCAGGACTGTAGACCACCTTGACGGTTAATGTACACTAACGTCACTGTATTGTCCGTCCGGACCAACACGTGCTTGCCCTGGATCAATGGCCGGAACCTCCGCAGGGCGAGCAGTACTGCCAACAACTCTAGGCAGTTGATGTGCCAATGCAGCCGTGGGCCAGTCCAGGAGCCGGCAGCTGTTTGCCCATTGCATACAGTGCCCCAGACCGTCTTGGAGGCGTCTGTTGTAAGCACGACGCACCTGGAGACCTGCTCTAGGGGAACCCCTGCCCATAGAAATGCAAGGTCGGTACAAGGATTGAAGAGGTGGTGACAGATCGGCGTGATGGCCACGCGATGTGTCCCGCGGCACCATGCCCATCTCGGGACTCAAGTCTGAAGCCAGTGCTGAAGCAGTTTCATATGCATCAACCCAAGCGGTGTGGCCGCCTCTGAGGATGCCATATGCCCCAGGAGCCTCTGAAAAAGTTTCAGTGGAACCGCTGTCCTCCGACTGAATGCCTTCAGACAGTTCGGCACCGACTGTGCACGCTCGTTCGTGAAGTGTGCCATCATTGAGACTGAGTCCAACTCCAAACCAAGAAAAGAGATGTTCTGAACTGGGGAGAGCTTGCTCTTTTCCCAGTTGAACCCGAAGCCCCAGTCGGCTGAGGTGCTGGAGCACAAGGTCCCTGTGTGAGCACAGCAACTCTCGAGAGTGAGCTAGGATTAGCCAGTCATTGAGATAGTTGAGGATGCGGATGCCCACTTACCTTAGCGGGGCAAGGGCTGCCTCTGCGACCTTCACGAAGGGACAAGGACAGGCCGAAGGGGAGGACCTTGTACTGGTACGCCTGCATTGAGGTAAGACCGAGACGTGGAAGTACGTGTCCTTCAGGTCTACCGCCGCGAACCAATCTTGATGCCGGACGCTCGCTAGAATGTGTTTTTGCGTCAGCATCTTGAACGGGAGTCTGTGCAAAGCCAGGTTCAGTACTCGCAGGTCCAGGATTGGTCGCAACCCACTGCCTTTCTTCGGTACAATGAAGTAAGGGCTGTAGAATTGGCTCCTCAGCACAAAACCTGAATGAGTGGTTGCGTATCAGCTCCTTTTATACCCATATGTCCGGGGGAGTGGCATGCAAATTCCACTCGCCAATTCCCATTGGCCTTTTTTCAAAAGATCAGAGGTGTTTGGGGCTCCTAAGAGTGACCCCTAGTGTCACTACATCGACACAACGTCGAGTGAGTGACAGATAGGGAACTCATATTTATACCCCTGTGAAACAGGAAGTCATGGCTGAACAATTTCATGTTCCTAGTCACCCAGGAGCACTAAAAAAAAAAAAAAAAAAAATATGAATGGGAATGTACTTCAGATATACATTACTCATACAAATTTCTAGGGGTGCCAGTAATTGTGGCCAATGTGTTTTGGAGAAAAATATTTATTTAATAGTGAGATATTACCCCTCTTTCAATTGTTTTCAATTAAAGGTTAGATTTTTGTGATTTTATTTTTAATGAAAGATCAAAAGGATAAACAATGCAGAATTTATTTATTTATTTATTTATTTTTTTTACAGCCTTCTTTGCTCATATTTATCAAGGGTGCCAATATTTTTGGCCACCACTGTAACTATTGTGAATATTCAAAAATAGGTAGGCCTATTTTTATGTACAGTACAACTTAATGTTGCACATCATTACAAATGCTAGGTTGAGATTTGCTCCCTGCATAGTGCATCACTTGCCTCAAGAGTATTTATTTATTTATGTATCTATTTATTTTACTTAATTTGAGTTATATGAATTAATAAAGAAAACAAAACAAACAAAAAAAACAAATGCATAACAACATCATTTATGCATAATTAATTAGTTGCACTTGAAGAATGAATGGTATAAATTAAGAACCTGACTTGATATGACTTAAATATTTTAAACTGAGACTTGACTAATCTTCTTGCAACACAATGTCTTGGGTCCATGTTTTTTCGAATACTGAATTTTGTTATGAATGAAACGTTAATTTTCTAGGAAATTTTATTTGAACAGCAATTTCTTAAATGAGCAACACAATGAAAAGCCAGTTGGGCTGTGGAGTTTGAATGTGCTTTATTGATTTTTAGCATAATCATATATTGAAACTGAACAATTTTATACAGTTTCCTATATAAATCAGATATGACAAATAAAAAATAAATGCATTATAAAAATATATAGATTCACAAATAGCTTTTGTCTTATTGTTGTTGATTTGGATGTCATTTTTTGAAAATGTGTGTTATTTCTTACACACTGTAAATTCAAGCAGTTTAATACATGTTCTTGATAGCTTCAGACCTCTGAAATGCTGTTAGGGTGCTCATTCTATTGGTTCAGTCAACATTCGTAGCCCCAGCTGTGCTGTTCAGTCCAGCTCCATGCCAACAATGCCCACTCAAACTCTCAATTGATTTAGCCTGCATGCACTTCATTACTTCCCTTTCTCCACATCTCTTAGGTTTCTATAGGACCTGAGGATAGTTCAGAGGATTTTCAAAGCATTTTCTGCAGAGATAAAAGAGTTTTAATGGAAGGGGCATAGGATGAAACCCCGACTGACTATCTGCATAAGCCAGCGCAGTGCAGCCAATAGCTTGGATTGACAATAGGCTTTATCACAGTCTCCGGCTCGGAAAAGTTCATTTGGATGTTGGGCTGGGATGTGCTGGCTGATAGCAAAGCTGAATTATGTAGGATTCTGCCTCTGTTTATTTCTCTTGGGGTTTTTGGTTTGTTCGTGTTGTTTCTAAATGCCATCTCTTTGTTCACAGGGTGACCTTGTTTTTGGAGTGAGCAGAATGTGTACACTTTCAATTTTAAAACTGTGCACGAGCTTTTAAATGCTGCAGCTAATTTACTCTATTGATTTTTTTGTAGCAAATGTGATTAAGCGAATGTCACGGCTGACATGGAGGTCATACAGAAACATGGGATGCATGCTGGTCTAGATTAAAAAAAAACTAAAAACTCAATGGGTAGAAGGAGGTGATTTTAAAAGACCTGATAGAGAGTTTGGACTTTGGACTTGGAGGATCAAGGCTTAAGTCCAGCCAAGCACAAAAGCTGACATGTAAAATGAAAGTGTCATAGAAGTGACTTGAAATTACATGGTTGCTTCAGAAAATTTGCTTTTTATGTCGCATTTGCGAAAAGAACACTATCAGATAGGTTTAGGTATTGGTTAAGGGTGTCTGTTTTGTTCACCTCTTATTTATCTTTTAGAACACTATTGGTTAGGTTTAGGCTAAAGTTTAAAGGTTAGGGAGGTGTGTTTTACTCATTAAAATCTCCATATTATTCACTTTAAAAACCTCGTCGGATTGCAACATCATTTCACTTGCTTTTCACACCCCCCACTGGACATTTTACTGGGAAACTGCAGTACAATAATGCATTTGGTTGTGTGATATTGTTAGTACATCTATACACAAGTAAATATTTAGTAAAAAACCTTTCATGGTCACATCCTAACACATCCTGGTCAGCTATTTAGTTCATATTTGCTCTACTAAGTTCCAAAAGATACTAAAGCAGGATCAAGCGTTGCAAAGTCCTTAAACTAAAAATTGTGTTTACAGTAATTCACCTACAATGGAATTCTATAGGGGAAGCCAACAAACATTAATAACATAAATGATACAATGATTTTAAAGTATAAACACAAGTTAGCATGTTAGCATGAGACTAGTATGATAAAAAAAAATGCCTAATATAATTTCTGTGAAAACGTATGACTAATGCCATGACCATAAATAACTGGCAAACCATTATGACACAATCCACCTTTTTCCTGAATGCAGAAGTGTTCCACGATTCATAACGGGCACGTGTTTTCCAGTTTCCATTTTCACTCGCATTGGCATATGTTCTTAGCAGATAATGTGGTGTTTAGAGTATTAGCCTACATTTGTTAAAAAAATAAATAAAATAAATAAATAAAAAATAAAAATATCATAAAAACATGTGGTTCTATAGTACTGGTATTTCTGAGTCGAGATGGCATTGAGAGTTGTTTTTGACAGTCACCTGAGTGGGTAAATGACATGAATCGATGGTCCGAGGTTAGTTATGTTTATATAATTTAAGATGTTATGACACCCAACAACTGCACAAATTGAGCCTAAAATTCATTTTTATTCCCAACTAAACCTTAAATGGTTGTTGTTCTCCATCTGGATTGCTCCTTTGGGAGTTTTTACATTGCTTCTTTAGACCAGAAACAGAAAACATGCAATTAGAATCATCCTGGCGCCACCCAGTGGTTGCTCAGGAAAATTGTGTATATGGTAAGCTGTTTTGTTTATGTTTGTTTTGCCAATGACAATAGTTCCAAAAGAAGCCAAAGCAACAAATGATGTGGAGTGATACAAACATTGAAATGTTCTAGTACTATAGACACAATATTGTATAAGTGTTGCAGTGTCACTTATCCAATGATAATAGATGGACTAGAATTAACTGATGTATGAAAATGCAAATAAAGCATAAGAGAAAGACACAGTTAAGCGATATGATAGGTCCAGTCCAGTTAAATCCCATAAAGCCATCTTTCACAGTATTCCCACATTAATTACCTGCAATAAACATTCTTAATCACACTACTGAGACCAGCAGAAAGAGAAAAACACAGACATACATCCACCCAGCGTGTACTTATCCAGATAAACCATTTGAATACATTTCTGTCTCATTTTCCCCTGTTCTCCTTGCTGTTACTATTTCTATCAGTGCTTCACATAAAGAAACACTTGATTACTCAGTTATAATCGCTCCCCAAGCAGCAAAACTCCATACATCCCTGCAAACTAATTGCACATTTGTCTGCCACCACAGTTGCAAATTCATAAAATCAGCACAAAATCTAATTTCAGTGATATGAAGAGGGTGAAAATTTTATTTGCACAACCATGAAGTTAACAACTGATGCAATCTTCACAACAAATAGCAAAAGAAAAACTCAATAGCAAATGGTTTGCCATCCTACAGTAAATACTGTATGGTCAGCAGCTGTTTTCGAAGATGAAAAAGATATACTATATCAACAAAAGTATCTGGACACCCAAACGCCACATCCATATGTGCTTGTTGAGCATTTCATTTCAAAACCATGGACATTAATTGGGAGTCGGTCCTCCCTTAGCTTTTATAAGAGCATCCACTCTTCTGGGAAGGCTTTGCACTAGATGTTGGAACACGGCTGCAGGGATGTGCTCCCATTCAGACACTAGAGCATCAATGAGGTCAAGCACTAATGTTAGCCGATGGGATCTGGCTCACAAATGGCATTTCAACTCATCCCAAAGGTATTCAATGGGATTCAGGTGTGGCCTTTGTGCATACCATTCAAGTTCTTCCACACAGACTTAAATAATTTCTAATGGTCCTTGCTTTGTGCACATGAGCATTGTCATGCTGTAATAAAAAAGGACCCTCCTCAAACTTTTGATCTGTTGGAAGCACACATGCCGTATAATTGAGATTTGTCATCACTAGAATTAAAGGGTTCAAGTCATGAGGAATACAATTTCCCTTGATATTTTGACAAATAAGAGGTAATTCTATTATAAATACATACTGTACCTTTCAGAACTTAAAACTTAATCCCCAATGCAATAAAAGCATTCGTTAATTCATGACCGCCTCTACAGTGAAAAAACATCCATGCCTACTTCACATCATCGCATCCTTGGCCCCGCCCAACTGGCGCTTCAGTTCGTAAACTGAGAGAGAGCAGGACAGGCCTAGTGTGGCCTAGCTATTCCTGAAATCCAAAGGGGTACCATCTGGACTATTTTTAATTATTTTCGTATATAAACATGCACTAGACAGACGTCTTTGACCGCTGTCATGTATCTGGTGGTGCTTTTAAAAGACGCGGTGTCAAGTTACATCTCTGAAAAGGAGAAGCCCATTTGGTTTCATCAGCTGCTCTGGGTCTTGCTGTTTTGAGCACAAATGCGTCCTGGACACATCCTTTCACTCATCTGCGCTATTTTTAATTGGTGGTGTCTGTAAACATGCACTAGATGGATGTTTTTGACCGTTTTGATGAGTTTCCAGTGATGTGATACTGTATGTGTTAAAAACACTATTGGACCCAATCGCAAAACAGTAAGTAAACCATTTCATACATGAATGTTTCAAATATTATGACTGTTTTATAGTTTATGGTGCTGTATGCCAACAGTTGTGTTTGAGATGAACAGTTTAATATATTCGGTTGCACTGTGTTGGACGTGTGTCATGTTTAAACCCTGAAATGTAGTTTTATAATATTGTAGAGCTTGTTCATTTTCTTCCGACTGAGTTTCAAAGAAGGCTGTATTTGAGAGGCTGCACGATGGTAGCCAATCATAACAGTGGGTGTTTACGCTGATGTTTTTAGGAGGCGCTTAGGCCAAAAACAAGCATTTCAGTCAGAGGGCCAGAGACAGATTAAAAAATTATCATATACAGTGTTACTAAATTAACATTATCAGTGAGCTTCAGGGAAGATAATAAAATTATAAATAAAAAAAGAGCATTTCAAGATCCCTTTAATGGGCTTGGAATTAGAATGGGTGTCCACATACTTTGGCCATTTAGTGTAATAGGAAAAGAGAAAAGACTGAGTGAGAGATGTTCTCTTTTTAATTATTCTGTTCAGTCTTGTTCACTGTGTTAAGAGAGGCATAAGCTACATTAGGAAACTAATTATTCTAGACTGTCCCTATTCACCGCTGTTTCTGTTTTGTGAATAACTCTTTAAAGGCAACAGGTGCATTAAAAAAACAAACAGCAGTACAGCTGTGTTATTTCTAATAATGAAAGCTTTCACAACAGATAATGTTAATTAAGGTAAACTTGGGGTGTTAAAGGGATAGTTCAGCCAAAAATGAAAATTGTCATCATTTACTCAACCTCACGTTGTTCAAAACCCATTTGGATTTCTTTCTTCTGTGGAACACAATAGAAGACGTTAGGCAGAATTGATATCTCTTAAGAAGATGCAGTGCAAGTTTGGAACAACATGAGTGTGAGTAAATGTTGACACAATTTTCATTTTTGGATGAACTTTCACTTGAAAGGTGAAGTGTTTGATTTTTTATCCACTAACATCACCAAACGGAATTGCAAAAATAATTACTGTTTCCAAACACATTTTCCAATCATTTCCCCCTATCTTTTATTGTTCAGACTACAGATAGTCCTGACCCACATTAACTTGGATGAGCCTATGTTGCTGTGTCAGGTTGGGGTGCGTTTCCCAAAACCATCGTTAGCCAACTATGGTGTCAAATTCCATCGGTATAAACATAGTTCAACGATTTGGTGTTTCCCGAAACCATAGTTCCAAAGAAACATTCGCAAATAGCATTGCAAAGTTGTGTGGTTGGAACTTCAGCTCTCCACCTGTGGTTACAAGACTAGTTACTTGTAAGTTTGCAGTGTGGACATCATTTCACTTTGCTGAGGCTTCTATATCTTTAATTATATATATATATATATATATATATATATATATATATATCTTTTATTCTGTCAAGACTTTTTCAACATTTACATGCACTTAAGAAAACTGCTTATTCCAGGGGATTGCAGAAACGTATGTAAAAATGAATGCAGCTGTTTAAGGGATTAAAGGCTGTTAAGAGAAAGTGATTTAACACACAAGTCTTTTGTCAGAGAACACATCTTTATGTGTCCATGTTAATGCAGAAGTGAAGTTTAGTCATGTTCGTATGTGCTCATATGCGCCGGGGCAACCCCAAGGTCTGATGTAAAGGGAAATCCCACTATTGCAGCACAATTTATCTGTCGCATTCATGTCTTCAGCGGCTTTTGTGCATTAAACAGCTTTCTGGAGTACGTGTAAATGAGCTATTATAATTTATCCGCAGAAGTTATTACACCACCCCCTGTGTAACGTCATTAACGACAGTTCTATATAGCTGAACCAACGTGGTTCGATCAATAGATGTGCAACATAGTTACTACGGTTTTGGGAAACAGCCGTCACTAGCTAGTTAATTTCTCCAACAATCATACTATGGTTAAGCAGTGAGTTAAGTAGTTTTATGAGAAATGCACCCCTGGTCAGGATCAAACAAACAGACCAATGTTTTAATAGTGCCATGGAAAAATTTGAAAATTTATGCCTTTCCAAGAGCTTGTCCAGATGACAAATGTTAGAGCCTTTTTTTTTTTTTTTTCAGAGTTCATTAAAATAAATGATTATTACTTCTGAATCAGATTACGCCACATGGATATTGTGTTCCAGATGGCACGGTCGGTCTCCATGGATACAGGGTGCTATGTAACCAGGGGCTGGTGGGTGTTCTTGGCTTCTCAGGGACTCGAAGGGGGGAGAGGAGGCCATGGACTGATGAAAGCAGTTTCACACTCCTGCTCATGAGACGGACATGAGACGCAGGAAAGCAGAAGGCTGTTTTAATAAGCACATGGCAGCCCAACGTATGTACCTGCAAACTTTCCTAAGCTACAGGTTCTGAGAAACCATGTCATTCACCATATGTGGACACTGGTTTACTAAAAAAAAAAAAAAAAAAAGATCTAAAATATACTTCATGTAGAAACATCTTAATTAACTAGTTTGATTCAAGTCAAAAATGTTATTTAACATCACTGAATCAACCTGAATACTGTAGGGCTTTACTGGTTGTTTAGATTAGTGTTACTATCAGAAATAATTAATAATTATTTCTTTAGTTATCAATTAATATTTAAATTAATTAATTGAATCTAACTCATTAAAACCTCATATGGGGCTCCAGTAAATGTAGTGCGCTACGTTTAGGAGCGGGTTTGGTTATTAGCAATAATTAATAATTATCAAGATAATTATGAATTATTAAAATCAATAGAAAATTGATGAAAATCAATGTTAGCTTTTTTTTAATCCTTTAAATCAACAATTATCAAAGATAATCACCAATCATTAACATCGATGAAACATTAATTAAAATTAACACTAGCTTATTGATCATTCAAATTCAACAATCATCAAAGATAATTATCAATTATCAAAAATCAATAGAATATTAATAAGGATTAACATTGATGGGGCACCACCCTGGAATCAGGGACTAATAACCAGATAGTATAACAGACTCAACATTAGATTGTTTTCTTAGGAAAATCGACATCTGAAGAATATCGATTTTCGGAAAAAAAAAAAACAATGAATGAAGGCTTGAATCCGAGCACTGACATCCCGTCAGCATGACACAGGCTTATGCAAAACAAACCATAACACTTCTCTTTGTAATATAACAAAGTTTATTTATGCAGTAATATCAATTAATAATTAATACAATGTTGTCAATAAACTTCCGACTTAAAACTACAAACTAAACAGTGATATGATTAGATATGGAAACTAAAATAATCCTATAACACATAAGGTGTGTGTGTGAGAGTGTGTGTGTGTGTGTGTGTGTGTGTGTGTGTGTGTGTGTGTTTGTAAGGAGGGACACGCACAAAATGGTGGATGTTACTCTCGTGGAGAGTATGTCACGCGAGACTTCCGACCAGGGAATATGGCCGCGAATGTGGGCCATATTGTGAGAGAAACCAGTCAATGGTAGCTTAGGGACAAAGCTGAGCTTTATCACGAAGCTATCTACTAGCCAAAAATGTGTGCGAGAATGTTTGTGAGGGGTCGCGTGTGTGTGTGTGTGTGGTTAGTACGAGAGAGAGAGAGAGAGAATTAAGCGAAGGCCCCAAAGCCGATTTCGCGATCGTGGGAGAGAAAGCAGCTGTTAGTTTATCACTCAGAGATGCGGTGGACGGCTCGTAAACCGTCCCGCGGTCTCTGATTCTTTAATGGATAAACTCAGTTTGCCAGTCTCACCCGTGATGGCGGAAATGCACAACAGCCCAATGTGGTTGGACTACAATACAGCCAATCAAATTCATGATAATTAATACCCTGAGTATTAATAATGAGCGGACATGGCGGTCCGTAAACTGTGCAAGCAATAACCTTGATACACAAGAATAACACACTATAATATTCTATCTCTGCCCAGACATAAACCTCTTACTTGAATTGCATGAGGATGCAGAATGTGTGTTCATCCGTCCTTTAACTCAGACTCGGTTCCTCGAGGCTCGGGTGATGACGGGAGGCCGTTTCCTCGCTCTGTCGGCGGTCGGTACGGCTGATGATTCTCGGCGGGCTGGCGGAGAAATCAGCGATGTTGACTTGATTGAAGAGGGAAGAGAAATCTTTTCTCTTCACTTCTGCAGGCAAATGGATGAAGATGCGGATTGCTTGGCGGTCTCCTTCAGATCCATTAGAGTGTTCGGTGGAACACAGAGTAATCTCAACTCGTTCAGCGAGATGGAGATTGTATGGCCACAGTTTCAAGTCGGACATTACTTCCTTGTGCCACAAGGCTGCACCTGAGAGCAGCGATGAGCTGCGTCTACACACGGCGAGCAAAGTTGCTGGAAGCAAATCCCGGAAGCATTTCAGAGGTATTTCTTCTCCTGATGATGTCATGGTTGAGGTGCGTTCTGTCGTGTGCCTCATCCAATAGGAGTTGAGAGTTCGATCCTTTAGTGAGCAAGGCTTCATGGGATTTGTAGTCTGTTTTGGACTCCCTTTGTTTGATTTTGGCACGGTTTTTATCAGTAAGATTTATGACATATGTGGGGGCCTGAGTTAGGTTTTACAGCTGTGTTAGGCCTGCCTTTATCTGAATACATGAGGCCCAACAATACATTAGGTTACACTAACAAAACAAATGTTATGGGTTAGATCAGGTAGATCATTATCCAGTATGTAATTGTTTGTTCAGACAATTCTGTTAGGCTAGGCAAACATGTTTTTATGTAAACTCTTACTAATCACATCTGCATGAAATTCTTCCCCCTTCCCCTCTTCCCTGAGCAGTGTTTGATTTTATGATGAGGTATTGTCTATGAGGTTTTCTGCAAACAAATAATCACTAATAAACACACACACACACACACACACACCCACACACACACACACACATATTGGTGCAGCTATCATTATGAGGACTCTCCATAGACAAAATGATTTTATACTGTACAAACTATAAATTCTATCCCCTAACCATATCCCTAAACCTAACCCTCACAAAAGAAAAATCTGCATTTTTACATAAAAAAAAAAAAAAAAAAAAAAACATAGTTTAGTATGTTTTTTAAGCAATTTGAATTATGGGGATGTGGCAGCGGGGGCGTGGTCAAGTGTCCGTCCGGAGAGAGAGAAAGCAGTAAGGGCGCTTGCACCTGAGCTAGATTATGTCTAACACCTGTCTCTAATTCCAGTGAGCATGGGGAGAGCGGCATATAAGCAGCCATGCCACCAGCAGAGAGCCTGGCACAAGGAAGTCCATGGTGTCTGTAAAGCTGACGAGTTTATAAGTGTTCGTATCTGTGAAACTAATGAGTTTGTGAAACCATATACCTGTGAAGCTAATGAGTTCTGTGAAGCTGTAAGCATTGAAGTTGCCAATTAAAAGTCTTACCTGTGCCAGGAGAAGCTCGTTTCCCTGTGTCCTCCTTTCATTCTGCTGTGGACCCTTCCACAGGGGACACTAGAAATGTCCTCATAAACCACATTTATAGCATAATACTCTTGTAATTACCAGTTTGTAACGTACATTTTTTTCCTCCTAAACCACCCAAACCCGCACACACACACAAACACACACACACACACATACAAACACACACATACACACACATTTACAGAGGTATCTTTGATGGCACTTCCCTTTCCTGAGCCAGAACTAATTATAGAGTGACAAAGTTGATTAGCTGGTAATATTCTCCACACAGTATAGGGGCGATAAGCAGCACATCTGGGTGATCTTATCCCAGCTCCATCAGGCTACAAAATGACTCCCGGAGCTATGTGAAGGCAATCATTGCACATTTCATACACCCTCACACTTTAAACAGACGCAAAATGCTCTCTAGGTATGAAGGCTTCTCAAAGGTAAATCTGTTTCAAAACTCGAGTGCTTGTAGATTTGAATTTAAATAAATATTTGTTCTTGTAAGATGAAATTTATACTCACAGCCCTGATGTGAAAACTTGTCAAATAAAATCTGAAGTTAATGCTGCAATCTGCACTTGCAGACAATAATCCAAAACCTATGTTTTGAATTCAAAGTTGTAGATAAATAGTCACAAACGTGTAAAATGGCATTCATATAAATACAACGACAGACACAAACTTGTATTACATATTTATTTTTGGACTTTAAATTACTTTTGCAGTACAAAAATAAATCGGCACTTACAACCACTCAAATCTACCACTGCAACTTCAGATCTTCCCACCTTGATATTTGCAAATACCTTTGCAAAAAACCTGTAGCAAAACTCACTTGTGCACTTGTAAATCAAGATGTGAAAGAACAGACTACCAGTGCTGGGTGGGGGCGGGGCCAATGAAGTCATGACTGATCACAAGAGCCGGAAAGACTGATGCCGGTCCAATCAAAATGGATCATCTTAGAATGCGATGACATCACGCAACAGCGCCAGTGCCGTTTTTGTAAGCAAAAGAAGTCCAGTGGTGGCAATGGCTGGCTGATGCAGTGGCAGCATAAGTTAAATAACTTGACAATCAAACAATTAAGAGTGAATTTATCATGTAACAAATCAAATTAGACTATTTGATCATGTTGATCAATGCAAAATTTGATGCTGAGAGACCGCACATGTAATGTCTAAGGATGGCAATGAGAGAATTCTCTGAAGAAATGTTTGTATTCGGTAAAACTACATGGGATACGACAATCCAGCCAGCTGTCATATGCCACGAGTTCCATATTTTCATGAAAACATAAAATAGAGGTTAGGTATCAATGGGTATAAGAGTGAAGTAAGAAAAGTTCAATTATCACCAGAGAACTGTTCCAACAGATAAAATACAGTGAATTATTGATAACACCAAAGCCATTATAGCAGTCATTTTCTGGCATTTATTTATCTTCTGTATTATTCAAATTTTAAGTGTAAAACAACTTGAGTGTTGTTCTTTCCAAAAATTCTCCTCATTTCCACACGAATGTGTAACTATATTAATCACGCTTGCTGACAATCTATAGAAGATTAAATACCATGCCTTTATTATTTCATTACTATTATTTCAGTAAGTCATTTCCCTTATTATTATATTTCTACTTCGATGTTCTACTTCGATGTTGCAACTGATATTACATTGTTGCAAATTAGCAAGCAAATATTAAATCTAAAGAAGTCATACAGTACTTGCTTAGATGAACTGCAATGCTACTGTAATTATTGTAAGAAACACACTATTGAAATAAAGATAATATTGTGCACAGTGTGCATTCTTTTTTTAAACGAGACATTCAGAATAAAACTCAGGTAATTTTAAATGTCTTTTACATGACAGTAATTGATTTCTTAGTTCTAGTTAAAGGTATGTTTAAACTGTTTTATCAACCCATCCATGCTGATCAGTCCTTAAAATCAAACAGTAAGAAAGTACACCTTGACGCCTTAGGAATAAGACATATCATTTAGAACTTTTTAACATATGTAATTGCCATGGTCATGTGCACTTTAATTTAAATCACATATTGACATCTAAATATGGAATTGAGCGAATACTAAAAACACCAGAAAATGCACATTTCTATATCTCTAGTTCAGATGCAGCAGGAAAAAAGATTCATTATAACTTACAATGAATTCTATACAAAGTAGATCAAGTATCAAGTAAGTACTGTGATCCGTTTTGATTGGTCCGGCCTCAGTTGTTCCAGCTCTTGTGATTGGTCACGACTTAATTGGCCCCGCCCAGCACTGGTAGTCTGTTCTCTCACATCTTGATTTACAGGTGCACAAGGGAGTTTTGCTACAGTTTTTTCACAAAAGTTGTTGCAAAAGACAATGCGGTAAGATTTGAAGTTGCAGTGGCAGATTTGATAGGTTGTAACTGCCGATTTGTTGTTGTACTGCGAAATTGAATTAAGTACTAAAGTAAATATGTAATACAAGTATGCGTCTGTCGTTGTATTTATATGAATGTCATTTTACACATTTGTGACTATTGTCTGCAACTTTGAATTCAAAACACAGGTTTTGAATTATTATCTGTGAGTGAAGATTGCAGCATTCAATTTCAGATTTCTTTTTACAAGTTCTCACATCGGGGCTGTGAGTGTAAATTTCATCTTACAAATACAAATATATATTGTACAAGTTCTCAATTTCTAATCTACAAGCTCTCAAGGTTTGCAACAGATTTACCTTCATATCTAGGCCAGACAATTTTACTGGAGTCAAGACTGTTATTGGTATGCCAAGAGGAGGTAAAACTTCGAGAGGTTGCAGGGCCATTTGTCATTTACATTTCAGTCCTACGCACACTTAGTCTTTAAAAGTCTTAAAGGCTTCATAAGGGCTGGGCTTGACCTTGATATGATCACAGATTATACATGGATAAAAACTGCTGATGAACAAAACAGTGAAGATAGATGGCTGGGACTCGTTGTGAACTCAGCAACACGATGGAAAAGCACAGACAGCCACTGTATTTTATCCAAGGTCGGCGATCATCTTCGCCTGGACTTTTATTTATAGTTATGAGACAATAAACATTGAACTCTGCTTCATAATGTTTCTGAAGAAGCACTTTGTTTATGATTATGGAGCTTTATAAAACAACCTTGGCATGAGACATTTATGACATTGTTTAGAACCATCTCACGTTTCTGCAAGGGGAGACTGACAAATGTTCAGGTGTACTTGGGTCTTATTTCCTAACCATGTTTATCCAGATGATTAATTTATCTTCACTGCTCTCAGTAACCCATGCTCAGGGAGATATGCATGTATCTGTGTGGAAAAAGTCCACATAGAAAACAAGTAAACAAAACTGATTATACTGTGAATTCGGCTACCGGAGGTTGAAAATTCTGCTGCTGAATTCAGTCTCTTCTTACTAAAATTTTAACCACTGACCCCAGTGGCCGAAGCTGGAAGTGTTGTTGAGGTGAAATATCCACAGGGTGGCGACAAAATGAAATGACGTTATACAGTCAGCAGAAATGCATTATATAACCCTAACCCTACTTCCTAACCCAAACCCCAACCCTAAACCTAACCGTCAGTGGAGTAAAAATTTAATTTTAGGGCAAAAATGCAACCTCCAAATCGCACTCCCCATTGTTTATGTGACCACAAATACTTTCTGGTTTCCATTGGACCAGAACCTGTGTCTCAGAAGTTGCAACACACTATCAGTAGCACTATGTGCTCATCTTTGAACTGATGTTTCAAAGGGAAGGCATTCATCAGTAATTCGGAAGAATGGGTTCAATTTCAGTGTACATGAACATTCGAAAGCAGCACGTTGATTTTCCGTGTTATCATGCTACAACAAAATTACTCTATATACAGGACAAAGGGAAAATCTATCAACTTTAAGTTGACAGTTTTCAACTGTGCTGCTTCAGCCAGTGTTTTATGTCATAGTCTCCTGTCAACCGCAATGACAAAAAAGAGCTTATCTTAAATATTTCCTGTAGAAAAGATAAATATATGACAACTTTCTATTATTTCAATTTTATTAATTATATTAATTCATTATACGGAAAAAAAAAAAAAAAGTTACTGTGGTACTACCATAGTATTTTTGACATGGTACCATGGTGCTACCATGTTTGGAAGCTTATCTGTATTACATCATCCATCATCTACTGTAAACCAGGGGTTTTCAAATGTTTCGATGCCAAGGACCCCCAACATAATGATACCCTTGCTAGGTACCCCACTTCCTAAAATATAAAGTCAGATATATATTTTCATGTATAAAGACCCAATTTTACTCTGTGAGAAAAACAGTAAGTGTGATATTAAAAAGATAACATGTTAGCAAATTTAAATAATTGGCTTTTATATTGTCATTGTGCTGAAGCCAAAATCAATCAATCAATCAATCAATACTTTATGTAAAATATTATCTCCAAAAATATTTATTTTGTATTAAGTTTACAATGTATCTTTTTTCTTACCATCTTATTTTCACTATTAATTATTATATAATATTGATTAATTCACTATTAATGACTATTAATATTGTATAAACCTGAAGATAATTTTTTTCCCCCTATTAAATTCAATTGTATTTATATAGCGTGTTCACAATAAATACTAATGTTCCAAAGCAGCTTTACTGAAAATATGGGCTTACAACACCCCGTGAGCAAGCTAAAGGTGACAGCTCAGGTTCAAAAAAGTATTTTTCATAACAAACCTACAAGTCTTTTATTTATTTATTTGTTTATATTTTTTACACTTATATTTTTGCAAAATTTGTACCTTTAGGGGTACAATGGCTTGTCACTGGGGCAGTACCCTCAAAGGTACACCCGTGTACCCTTAAACATTTTCATACCCTTACAGCTTGTAACTTTTAAGAGGCAAATCTGTATCCTTGGTGTAAAACTTGGGCATCAGTGATATGGTACTATAATGTACCCTTGGAAAAGGTGCAAATTTGGCCTTTTAAGGGTACTGCCCCAGTGACAAGCACTTTGTCCCTTATGAATGGCAAATTTGTACTCATTAAAGCATATTAAAAACTGCCAACTTGATGTTTAATCACATTAATTTAATAACATGAAACATTCAACAATTTCATATTTCTCACATTTTTGTTCACAATGTGACAGAATTAACACTTTAAACATCAATTTGTCATCAGATACAGTAGGATATATATGTATATATATATATATATGAGATATAGAGAGAGAGAGAGAGAGAGAGAGAGAGAGAGAGAGAGAGAGAGAGTGAGTAGGGGTGTAACAGTACACGTCACGGTTCGGTACGTACCTCGGTTTTGGGGTCACTGTTCTATACGAGTTCGGTACAACAGGAAAAAGCAACAAATCCCAAATGCTAGGTTTCTTTTCATTTATTTTGAACAGACAGAAGTGCAAATTACAGTTTGTTCCACCTAGCAGCATTTAGTCCCCCCTGAGGTAGCCTCCTTTAGTGTATTAAGCACTAAGCAGTAAACAGAATGCACTCTTGCATAGGCCACATTTTTTTGTAGGTTGATAAAAAACAAAAGGTATTTGGTCACAATCAGCTACAAAACTGAAAAGCATCTCTTGTGTTAGAAAAGTACAAAATAAATAGAATAATGACAAATAAATCTTGTGCATTAGGAGAAGCAATTCTTGTTTTGGGTTGGTGCATAGATGGTCTCTTCTTCTTCTGCTCTTTTTTCTGTTATGGTGGTTAGCAAAATGCGTTGCATTACCGCGCGCACCTACCTCTGGATTGCCTGTTTGACTGATGTATTCTTCGTCTGACTGCATGCAACGAACCGTGACGTCAGTACCGTGACGGTTCGGGATGAATACATGTACCGTTACACCCCAGAAATATAGCTATTTTGCTTTAAAAATGTTACTACACATTTAATTTTAACTTAAGTACCCTTTAATACTCACCGAAAAAGACATTTAAGGAGCACATAAAAGGAGAGCTTTTAATGAACATCACAGGATATCTTTTCAACACAATGGCAGTTGACAGTCCCTCAGTCCCTGTATTATAGCTTAATACAAAGAACAGAATGAATATGTGAACACACAAACCATTTCGAAGGAGCTTCTCTCATTTCAGGTTGTTTCTCACAAAAAGTTTTATTGCATGCCTTCAGACAACTTGAAATTAGATGCACAAGTCACATGGACCATTTTTTTGACTTCTTTTGGGTCCTCTAAGCTTTAAATTGAGCCTCTATCCACTGCCATTGCATTGAAAGGGCGGGCTGTGATATTCATTAAAAATATCTCCTTTTCTGTCCCCACATAAGTAAAGAAACAGGTTTGAAACATCAAAAGGGTGAGTAAAATATGACAATTTTTATTTTTTGGTGTTAATAGTCTCTTCAGGAACACAGGACGTCTTTTAATTATTCTTGACTCATATCTTTGCAATAGCACGTTGCAGGAAGTGAGCATATTTTTCATATAGGCTGGAAAAAGTCATGTTAAAAAAGAAAGTATGCACTGAAGGCTGCAATTACCTCCTCTTTGATTTTTATTCCCCTGCACACGATCCATTTGATCAGGGCTTGAAAGCCATTTTCAAATGGTGTATCAGCATCACAGTGTAAGAGGAAAGCATAATGTTAGAAGTATTAAAACCATGCAACGTCTGCAAAAACAACTTTCTAAGCTTTACTGAATTTGCTATGACAGAACTTACTGTATTACATCATTCTGATGAAACAAAAACTTTTGTTTGACAATATTTACTACTCATAGGAAAAGTCCTTGTTTGTGCAGGTGAGGAGATGTAGTTCGTGGAGATGATTGTGGACTTTAGGAGGAACACCCCAACACTGATCCCCCTCTCCATTCTAAACAGCACTGTGGCAGCAGTGGAGTCATTCAGGTTCCTGGGCACTACCATCTCACAGGACCTGAAGTGGGAGACCCACATTGACTCCATTGTCAAAAAGGCCCAGCAGAGGTTGTACTTTCTTCGCCAGCTGAGGAAATTCAACCTGCCACAGGCGCTGCCGATACAGTTCTACTCAGCAGTCATTGTGTCTGTCCTCTGCACTTTAATAACTGTCTGGTTTGGTTCAGCTACGAAATCAGACATCAGAAGACTACAAAGGACAGTTCGGACTGCTGAGAGGATTATTGTTTTTTTATTATTATATGTCTTGCTGCTGTTTTTGTATTGTTTTTGTATTGTTGTACACTGGAAGCTCCTGTCACCAAGACAAATTCCTTGTATGTGTAAGCATACTTGGCAATAAAGCTGATTCTGATTCTGATATAATCCACAGTAATGCCAAGTAAATACCTCAAAGATCCTCTGCAAGCATCTCCTCTCTTGCTTCAATTTATATTTTGGTCAAAAGGATTTTTCTTGAGCTCAAGCACAATACTAGTGAAGCCCTCCTTGAAGCACTGGACAGTTGATGAAGGGATTCTGTCAATTTCATCACAAAACTGAAAAAAAGAAATAATAAATAAATAAATAAAAAATGATAGTAAAATGGAAAGTTAATCATTCACATTAACTTGATATTAAAGTGATCACACCAGTCTTATAGAAATAGTTTATCCAAAAATGAAAATTATGTCCTCACCCTTATGCCACTCCAAACCTGTATATCTTTTTCTTCTGTGGAACACAAAAGGTGAATGTTTGAAATCTTTATAGAGTTTATTGGCCATAATGTAAGTGGATGGTGACTTAAAAGCTCAAAAAGAGGGAAAAATACCATACAACCACAATGAAAGTAATCAATGCTACTTAAACTATATTCCAAGTTTGTTCACAGGATGCAAATGAGAACCAGTGAGGTTTAGTGCTTTATTGCTTTAATTTTATAGTAAATAGCAACTTAAATAATGTTCTGTTCATCAAAGTGATCATATCATTAGAAAACTTTGAATACATTGCACCTTTTATTTCAAATACTTTTACTGTGGTTTATGTCCACCAGAAATGTATCATCCCAATAAGAAAAACAACAAAACAGACAAAAACACTAGGGATGTGCCCAAAGCTGAATACCCTATTCGGAAAGGTACAAATAATGACTTCAAAACGAAAAACGGATTAATCCGATTACTATAAAAATATTCGTTTGACTGATAATCCAAGAAACACAAGCATAAAGCGACATTGAAAAATGAGCATATTCTAAATTACAATGAATTTATGAATCTGTGCAGCCAATATTTCTAAAGTGTAATGAATGAAAATGTGCACGGTGTGATTTCAGATCGGATGTGCACGATCTCGACTTAATTTGCGGTCTCTGTAAATTGTTCACGTCTGGAGCTTGTCAAGTTTAATATTAACTAAGATATGACATCATATACACTTTCCACTTCTTGAAATGTCTATGTTTATGTTTCACATGATTCACATGTGATTTCCATGTATTCATTTATAGCCTAAACCTGAGTGCGATGTGAAATTCCTGACCTGAAGTGATTTCACGTCGGAGCTTGTCTATACTTCTTTTAAAGTTGAACACATTTATATTCACATCAGTGATTAAGATAATTATCTGGTTAAGACTTTATTCAGAATTTTTTTTTAATGCTCCATAAAGTTTTAAATGCTCCATAGATTATTCATCTATTCGGAATATTTCTGCTTATGCAAAACAAAGAAATGGAAACTTGCTCTGTCTTTTTTCTTCTTCTTTAAACTGTGCTAAATTTGAGAATGTTAAGTGTTCTTGAGCTCTGAAAAGGCGCTATATAAATTTAACATTATTATTATTATTATTATTATTATTATTATTATTTAACTAAATAATGGTGTCCTATCATAATGATTCCTGACATATCGCACCCCCTTGCGCCCCCTTGGGGGTGCCCAGACCCCAGTATAAAAAAATCCTTGAGATGTACTACAGCATCAGTGTGTGTTTACCTCTTTTTCTTTCTCCTCTGTGACACTTTTAATTAGTCCTTTATTCACAGTTCTCACATTAACACTACAATAATTATGTCTATCATTTTGTGGTGCAAATAGTTTAATGAGAGTAAAGCATCTGTCTCACATTCACACTCTACCTTGGGTTCTTATACTCCATCTAAACTGCTAGTGATGCAACGCAATCAACTACTAGCGTTCTAATTGGTTGCGTTGTGTTGTTTGCATACAGTGTAGGTGGGCTGTTATGCCCACACTGAGATGAACCGTAGACACACTCTGCTGCGCAGTCTGACAGAGAGGACAGATGAAGTCCCTTGACACTCTCTCACGCTCCACTAAAGTAGGTTTCAGCGGGAAATCAATCCCTATCTCTCTCTCCGGGAATTCACTGCCATATTTATCCTCTCTCCACCTGAATTACTATGAGCTTAACAGTCCACCTGTACAGTCCACACTGCTCAGCAAGAGTATTCAATATAACAGGAACTATGTTCATGCTCTCTTGTAGAAGGATATGTAAAATGTTTGCTATTAAGCCTTTAGTTTCTGTTATTATTGCATACTGAGTCACTCGATAATATAGCATCAGCAAATGGGATAAATAATGAACTAGTAATAATTTTAGCTCTTGCTCTAAAATCTCATTTATGCCTTCCTATATTCAAACTTGGTGCATCTTGGTCAGTTATCGGTGACATTAGTGGAGTGGTGGCAGCATAATGGGCTAAAGCACAGAACTGGTAAGCAGAACGTTGCAGGTTCAATCCCCACAGATTCAGTTGGTTACTACTGTAAATGGTTTCACAGAAAAGATCAAAGTGAACAGTCTGCAAAACTTCACATTTTGTGTTCCATGGAGTTAATGATACAGGTTTGAAACAACATGAAGGTGAATAAATGATGAGAAAATTTACATTTTTGGGTTAACAACTCTAAATAAGGACAAAAGCAGTGCAGTATTTCATAACCCAAAGATTGCAGTACAGTGTGCTATATATGCTTTTCACATATCTAGCAACATTGGCATTGTTTGCAGAAAATTTAATTTTGGTTGTGAATAAATTGTCATAATGTGATCTGCCTGGGAAAGGATATGACTAGACATTCTATACAACGATCTGGATACTGAGAATCTTCACAGGCTCTGTTTTTGCATCTAGTAGACTGTCTGGGTTTTGACCCAGAATGGTAATGTTCTGCCAGAAAGGGAGTGAACTGTTTGAAGCTAGTGGGTGGTGGGCAGTATAGCATGCAGGATGTACGGTATGTATACACATAGAAATCTATGTATAAGTCTCTACAAAAGTAACCAAACACAAGGCAAAAGCATGCACGCCAGCAACATATTTTGAACATGCATCCTGTTCTACTTATTTAACATGTACGCTATACAGTATATGCACTTTAACAAAGCTAGTGTAATGCTGAGAATGCAACACATAGGCTACATGCATTGCATTATCACACATTTCGGAAAAACAAGATGTGTGAAATCAAACTTTCATTGCTTCCATAGAAACATTTGTGTTCACATACATGCTTAGAGTGTATTTTTTGGGCCTTGCCTTGTAAAACTAAAAATAAATAATTAAATATATTTGAAAGAGTCCTTAAAACTAAGTCTTGCATTAAAAAAGTGGTGGTACAACCAAATTAAGCACTTTTAATTTTTTAATTTGTAATTAAGTTACAAATGAACTAGTAGTTACTAAGAGCTTTATCACAATTACAATTCAAAAATTACAATTAATTTCTTTAGAAGTAAAACTTTTTAAATGAAAAAAAAAGAAAAAAAAAGAAATACTGAGTGCACCTTTAAGTGAGACCTTATGCAGCTAGTGCAACCCCACCCAGGCTTGGTTGTGCACAATGGTTTACCAAATTTGCCAGAGAACAAATGATGCAAATTAAAGTGCACATTGAAGTAGACATGTAATGGTCAGCAGTATTAAGATTTGAATAAATTTGAGGCTATCAGTTACATCAAACTTTTCAAGTTAATAAACTCCCAAGTTCAAGCTAGTAGAACTTTCAGATTTTAATTTTGTGCTACACATGCATATTAATTGCTCTGAACTTGAAATATCGAGTGTGCTAATTCATACATTTGAATGGCACTTAATTTTATATTGAACTCTATGGCTGAAATTAAAATGACTATGTAAATTCAACGTAAATACTTCAAGTGAAGAGAACCTTCTTAGCTAGGACCAGTTAGCACAGTGATTGTTGGCATGCTGAATGGATGCTAAATTGAAACACTATGCTTGGATTGACATAGCAATTGCTCAATGCGTAAAGAAATGCACTATAGTACAAACTCAAATTTAACCTGTCCTCAATCTAAGCTCAAGCTTCACTATTCACCATAATGGTAACCCCCTTAACATTACATAAACTCTTCTAAATAACACAACAAACAGTAAACATTAAGAAGTCTCCCACTTTATATTCATCTGGCACAAAAACACATTATATAACACTTACTTTTAATATTTACTCTCTCCGTCAAGTATTTTGCAAAGCATGCTGAGAAATATAAATCCCCTGCCCAGTTTCAGTTAAAGTTAAGTTCCTGTAAATTTAAAGAGACAAGTTCATTAAACTCAAAACAAGATCAAAATTCAGGTTACTTAAAAGGTGTCAGTTTCAAGAACTCAAAAAAAGGAGAAAGTTCTAAATAATCATCAAAGTTATTTTTTGTGTTTTAAACTAATTCTTCTCCTGCTGTCTAACTCTGTTAAAATTAAAGAAAGAGAGAAAATAAGTGCTAAGCACTTGGGTTTCAGAGAGCCCACTTACATTGCTGGACAGTCCAAATTGACATTTCTCACTCCAATTTGGAATGCCCAATTCCCAATGCGCTCTAAGTCCTCGTGGTGGCATAGTGACTCAATCCGGGTGGTGGAGAACGAATCTCAGTTGCCTCCCCGTCTGAGACTGTCAATCCGTGCATCTTATCACGTGCCTTGTTGAGCGTGTTACCGCGGAGACATAGCACGTGTGGAGGCTTCACGCTCTTCTCCACGGCATCCATGCACAACTCACCACGTGCCCCACCGAGAGCAAGAACCACCTTATAGCGACCACGAGGAGGTTACCCATGTGACTCTACCCTCCCTAGTAACCGTGCAAATTTGGCTGCTTAGGAGACCAGGCTGGAGTCACTCAGCACACCCTGGATTCGAACTTGCGACTCCAGGGGTGGTAGTCAGCGTCTTTACCCGCTGAGCTACCAAGGCCCCCCCACATTGACATTTCTAATTAGAAGTCTGCAATCTGGACCACATATCAACAAAGGACCATTAAAAATCAACCCTCAACCACATTCTCACTTACATCGTAAGTACCTACAAAAGGCCTATGTAAATTATTCAGAATGATAAATACTCTTCAAGGTTAATATGAAGAAAAGTACATTACTGTATCACAATCAATCTAAAATCACCTTCAGGCAAAACTTGATCCTGACTTAAAGCAGCAGGTAATGAATCAGCATAGGAAAGAACCTGAATGAGACACCTGTTCTAATTAGATATCTCTTCCCAAGGGGGATGGTGGTCACGATATCTGCCCGTCAAGCTCAAAACACGCTGGGCACTTAATGAGGTGTGCTGACCGGCACACATCTGGCCAACTGTTTCAACAAATAACAAAGGCACTTCGGGAAATGTAGTTCATACATGACCTACAACCGTCAGTAGGATGAGATATGCCGCACTGTCGGAATCAAGGTGACACTGCAGGTGGCCCTATGCCAAAATACTTTTCCTTATGTTAATCGAAACATTCTTTTTTACTGAGCTATTAAAATCCCCATGAATGCCAATAAATGTCAGAGGAAAAACTGATGGGAGAGAATGACTCATTGACAGTCACCACTGTCCTCCGGGGGTCTTAGGCAGGGGAGGGGGCCATCAGAAAGGAAAGGAGAGCATCTGTCCCTGGAGGTTCATCTCAGCACAATGTGGCTGAAAAGGGTGGAGGTGAAGGCAGGGTGGCTGAAGGCATTTTGGAGAGAGAGACACTTTTGTTGGGTCTCAGACTCATATTTTAGACTTTATGAGGATGTGATGATTCCAGCCAGGATCATTACACTTAATGGAATCTATATCCGACAAAACTGCTGCAATTGCACAGAACAGCATCCAGCATCTCAGAAATACATGATGTTATGAATCCTCTGATTTCTGAAGCTTGCTCTGGAAAAGTGACTTCAAACTTATTTACAGGAGAGGAGAATTACCTGCAACTAGTGGCAGTGGGATTCTCTGTAATCTTTAAATCTAACGCAGCAATTGTCGTGTAGTGTAGATGAATCCTTCTGAAAAAACTGTGCCATTTGTGCCCCATTTGCGTCTCCATGACTTCATATAATGATAGTGATATAATTAACAGGAATTTCAGTCAATTTGTGTGCTCCAATTCATAACTATAAAATTTTAATGGATTTTATAGAATTTCAAAAAATAATTCTACATAAATGATTAAAGTTAAATTAGGCATTGATGTGTTGTTGTGAAGGAGGTTCTGAGTTCAGAAACTTACAGTTTGTTTTTATAGTATAATGATCTCTTACATGTCAAAAGGGATGTCATAAAATATTGATTATTGATCAGCATGTTATTTGATCGTTATATTTTTGAGGTATTGATATATTTAAGTTAGCCGACATTTAAATTAGAAGCCTAATCCATGTACTTTCCAATTCACTCAGTTGGCCTCTGTTTAAACAGTCTGGCAAAATAGCGTTGGGAGAACACAAGAGGGTGAAATAACATTTACTGAAGCTGTTCGCACACAGGTGGCAATCCAAACTAAGTTGTGGATCTAGTTACCATACACACAAAAGTTCTGATGGTTTTTGTACTTCTTCAAAAATGAACAAAATGACATTGATGAGTTTGCAGGTTAGTGTATGAAACTGGTGTTACTGCGCAAACTGGACAATTAGAAGTGGCGACGTTTATTATGCAATTTCTCTGTATGTAGCCTTAAATATGTCTTTCATTCAAGCTGTCAATCCACAAAACAACATACTTGTTACTGAAAATACATTGTGTAGGCTATATACAATCTATCATCCAGCGATGGCTAGAGTAAATAATCGTTGTCTTTTGATAATGATTTGGGTTGAAATCAACTATGCAAGTTGCGCTCCATGGAACTGCAGAATTTTGACGCTGAACATTGACAGTGTGTGTACCTTCGTAGAAAATAATTGTTTCTAATTTTAGAACATTCCATGTCGTCTGCCTAACATGTTTCATACATTTCTTCCCACTGTCTGAACTGCTTGAAGCGTGCTGCGGAGCACGTGTGCACTTAAACCAGTGCCACTCTAAGTGAATATAGTGGAACACGTTCTGACGCGTCACAGACTAGACAATTTTTTTTCTTTTTGGAATCGGAGGTGCCCCGGAAGTTTTTGTTGCACATTGGAAGTAATTTTATTCACATAATCCATGAAAAGCACAATTCGATGGTTGCATTTTCGGTTCCACATTATATAAGGTGTCTTTAATTACTATTTACTTAAGCATTTGATACAATGTACCTATTGTGTACATACATTTTGTTGCATTGTAATTACATTTAAAGTACCTGCATTTAATTGCAGCTGTAGTTACACTGTTAACCATACCCCTAATCCTAAACCTAACCCTACCCTAATCCTTACCCTAAACCCTAACCATACCCTAACCCTACCCCTAAACCTACCCAAATGGGAATCTTGTGAGAAATTTGCAGAACAACATGTAGTTATGCAATAAGTACATTGTATTGTATGTATTTTAATGTTAATACATAGTAGTTAAAGACAACTAATATAAAGTGGGACCGCATTTTCCCTCTAAGATTATATTTTAAATCCACTAAAGGTTAGGTTTAGGGTGAGGGGATACAGTTAATAAAACACGCATTCCTGTTGACAGTATTATATAATTTGCAAATAAAATAACTCGCTTTTCAACTCGTTTTTGGGTGCCCCTCTGTGGACATTTTACCTGTTAACTGGAGCTCACACATGCCCATACAATCAAAAACACTTCCCACTTTGGCCACTGGGGGGAATCTTTAGAATTTCCATTAGCACAGACCGAGTAATGCTAAGCCGAAGAACTTGTGACCTACTGTCACCAAATTCACAGTGAGATCAGTGTGAAATAATTTAACATTTTAGGTGAGGTTTAGGATTAGTAATAATAAGTAACTTTTGGATGTAACATACAACATTTATCGAACTTTAACTACTAAGGCATTCCATTTTCATCTAAATCTTAAATAGCTTACTTTAGTTAACTAAAAACCCCTATTTACACTTCAGTGTAATCTACTGGCTGACTGACATCATGTCTGAAATTACATCATCTCAGTAATGGCTAAATTCAAGCAGTAATGTTTGGGCAGTAATGAGAAACAGATGTGTTGCTTTTTGCTTCAGTTGTGGTTCATTTGCTCCCTCACTCTGTTGACTTTACATCCTCAGTTTGTTGTGGTGCTCCAAGGTCACTGAGTCCGACAAACAACGTCAACAGTCTCTCAGTGCAGAGGAGTTTATAACGTACTGCCCTGAATAAGCCAGAGGAGTTGGCTGAGCTGTAAGAACCAAATATATACGCTCCCGTAAGAGGTTTTTGTGCCCCAGGGAGAATGTGTGGAAATGCCAACAATAGATGCCCAAATGAGCGTTTAAGTTTAGATATGTTCTGAAGGCCTTATAGGTGAACTCTCCTCTGACCTTTAAAAGAAGCTGAAAGGAACAGCTAACACTGCAGAAATTCCAAATATATTGGTAACACTAACCTGATTAACTTAGGCTAATTTCATTTTGGACTTTCAAAAATCAAGATTTTGTCATAACTTGTTTTTATGTGAATAATAAAAAAAAAGAGAGAAATTTCTAGTTTCTAGTTATTTGTACTTCAAACCTTTATTTTGTTGAACAAGAAAAACTAGCTTCATACCATGTGACCCACATTTGATTTTCGACAATCTACTTTAATCTCATAGACTGAACATTACTCACACACTGCTATGTTATGATATTGAAACACCTTTACTATAACAAATAATTTGAAAAAACAATAAATTTTAATGCTTGTATGACAGACCCACCTACATTTACACACGCATTCCAATGTGATTAGCTTGCACGGTAGCTCACCTGATAGAGTGTTAGACTTTGGATTCAGAAGACCACGGCTCAAGACTGGTCAAGCACACAAGCTGACAAGTGAGACAAAAGTGTCATAGAAGCTACACGAGATGATGTGGTTGCTTCAGATAATTTGCTTTTCATGTCGTACTTCATTTTACAACACTATCGGTTAGGTTTATGTGTTGGTTTAGAGTAATAATGTCTGTTATGTTCACCTTTCATTTGCTTTTTTTAAATAATATTGGTTAGGTTTAGGTTAAAGTTTTAGGTTAGGGTGGTACGTTTTACTCATTAAAACCCCAGACTAATGTTCACCTTGTCTGATTATGACACCATTTTCTCGCTTTTGGTGCCCCCGCTGGATTTTTCACTTGAAAACTGCAGATAAACTTATAATGAAGCACATAATTTCTTTTTACAAAAATGTTGCCACAGTCAACATTGTCTCCAGTGTTCATGAGAATAGGCTGGTTTTGACCACTGAAAATGTGTAACATTTAACAATGTATGCATGGGGCCACACTGAGAGCCTCATATCTCTGGGATTTAACCATATAAGGCCTTAAATTTGAAGTTAAAAAAGTTATTCTGAACTCGAATCTAAAATCTCCTTAATACCTCTGGACTTACAGGCACTCCAACTTTGGAAAAATAACACAAAAAAGTTTTTTTTCCTCCAATTTTCGGACTCACACAAATGGCATATGATGCAAAAGCGGTGCTAAAGTCAACTGATTTTTGTGTTAAACATACTCATCTCTGTGTAAAAATAACATAATGACGCTGCCACTTAAGGTAATTTTTTTGACCTGTAGTTTTGATCCAAATCATAGACAAAAATTGTCATTTTTAAATCCCCTCTATAAAATAATGGATTACTCAGTAAATATCTATCCATGGCATTTAATATTTTTTGCTTTGATCATTTTTACTATAAATCTCCACTTTTCCTTTCACATTCTTCTTCTTTTGTTTATGGTGATTTTGCATTCTTCATGCATATTGCCACCTAATGGCCAGGGAGGAGAATTTATGGTAACAACTGACTGAAATGTTGATCTGTTTCTCATCCACACCTATCATATCACTTCAGAAGACATGGATTTAACCACTGGAGTCTTATGGATTACTTTTATGCTGCATTTATGTGCATTTTGGAGCTTAACATTTTTGGTACCCTATCACTTGCATAGTGAGGACCTACAGAGCTGAAATATTCTTCTAAAAAATCTTTGTTTGTGCTCAGCAGAAAAAGGAAAGTCCTACACATCTGGGATGGCATGAGGGTGAGTAAATGGGTGAATTATTTCTTTAAGAACACCCCTTAGCTGAGGTAAAACCACTCAAGTAAAATAATTCCCAGTCTGTCATAGCATTTGTTTTTATTGTACAACAGAGATCATATCAAAATATCTCTGGGATAATATATAATATATGAATTTAAGATTCAAAGATTCAAGCCAATTAAAAAAAAAATCAGAATCAGAATCAGATGAGCTTTATTGCCAAGTATGCTTACACATACAAGGAATTTGTCTTGGTGACAGGAGCTTCCAGTACACAGCTATACAAAAAAGAGCAACAAGACTTTTAAAAAATAATTAAAATTGAATAAAAAATAGATAAATATTGAAAAGAAAAAAGTATATATAGAATACACAATAGACAATATATATATATATATATATATACACACACATACACACATACATACATATACATACATATTCACACACATACATACCTTTAATGCACATTAACTAATAATTTACCTAATTAAATAACATTAACTAACTAATGATACATTACATAATGTAATAATGTTTCTTAATGTTACAAATGAAAGCTATTATAAAGAATTACCATAATTTTTTATGTAATTCAGGTTTTTAAATAGTCTACTAGATTGATCTACTATATTTGCATGCAAGCCAGCGTCATCTCCTCGCATCTATATGCATCATCAGTCAGATGACACATAGCCTTGTGTGTGGGCTGGGGAAAGAAAGTGGTTCTTGGTGATGGAAATTAAAAAAGAAAGAGGCAGAGTATGGCGGTAAAGGGAAAATGAAACAGCTTGCTGATAAAAGCGAATGAAAAATGCGGGAGGAGAGAGGTCTGCTCCTTCATTCAGCCGAGATAGCAGACCTGCTCCCATTTCCTCTTAATGAGGACAGGGTGGCTGCAGAGCACCAAGCTAAGAGACAAAGAGAAAGAGGATTTTCAGATCCCTCTTCCCATGAGTGCATACAGGGGCAGAATGATTCAGTGAACATGGGGATGTATGGTCCAGAAACTACTGTTAAATGACTAGAGGTTGTGATTGCACTCTGCTGCTGGCAAACTGCTACCCAGAGGAAACTTTTATTGTTTAGAGTTTGTTCTTTTATAGCTCTGGAGATTTAAATGTTTCTGGGCCACTACTGTCAGCAAACGAAATTGCAAATATTGTTTTCAAACAGGCTTTCCGAGCAATCCCCCTGTCTTCCACTGGTTGTACTAACAGATAGTCTCATAAAAGTGGTGGGTGATATAAGCAAATGTTTTGGTCAACAACAATATATATCACGATATACTGATTTTATAGAAACTGATTTTAAAAACAAAATGATAAAAGTTCATTGTTGATTTAACCATAAAATGCATATGTGGGTCAAAAACTGCATGGCTATCCACTATAATTTGTACATGAAGTGGTCTTTAGATCTGCCACTCCAGGTTTTCCTCAATTAAGGTGCCTTTTACCATGTGAATAAACATTTAGTTGAATATTTTTCAAATTATAACAGAATTTGCATCACTTCCCTTAGAATGCATATGTGGGTCCTACTGTATATGGCCCATATACGTATGTTTATTATGGTGTTTAAACTTAAAAATACTGCACAGTACATTGGTTGTTTTCAGTTTCCATTTGTTATATAATTAAACACAAACAAAGATATTTTGATGGAGAAATTATGTGAATATATCCATACAATGCAAGTTAATGGGGACCAATACTTCCAAGCTCTAAGCCTGGGAGACTACAAATGGCAAGATTTTTAGTTAAAAAGGAGTTCAATTTTGGTCTGTTCTCACCCAGCACCAATTATATTTCTTCAGAAGACATGGATTAAACCACATGAATCGTGTAGATTCCCTTTACGCAGCCTTTATGTTCATTTTGGAGCTTGGAAGTATTGTTCCCTATTGACTTGCATTGTATGGACATACAGACATCCTATTTCCATTAAATATCTTTGTTTGTGTTCCACAAAAAAATAAAAATAAAAATAAAAATAAAGTTTGAGACAGCATATGGGTGAGTATGGGTGAGTAAATGAGAGAATTATCATTAAAGATGAAGCTTGTATTTTTTTCCCCAATGTAATAATTCTATTCGAGCAAATCGTAAACATATTTTTATTTTTTTTTTTACTAAAAAATTAAAATAGAAAGAGACCATTTTTGACATCCAGTAAAATTAAAGATCGATACACTGAACGTGGATAGCATATCTCTCTCTTTCTCGGCTGTACTTTCTTTCAATATATCTTCCTTTGAGCCTGTAACACACACACACACACACACACACACACACACACACACACACACACACATGTTGGTGCAGCTAGCCTTATGACATAATGATTTTTATACTGTACAAACTGTAGATTCTATCCCCTAACCCTAACTCTAAACATAACCCTCACAAAAAAACTTTCTGCACATTTACATTTTCAAAAAACATAGTTTAGTATGTTTTTTAAGCGATTTGAATTATGGGGACACTAGAAACGTCAAAAAACAAAAGTTGCTAACTGCACACTGAATTGCAAACAGACTGAAAAGGGTCTAGCAAAAAGGTATAACTTTATTAAATTTGCATCCTAAAAAAATTTGCAAAGTGAGTTAAAAGACACTAGAAATGTCACTAGAAAGACACTAGAAATATCACTAGAAAGACACTAGAAATGTTCTCATAAACCATATTTATAGCATAATACCCTTGTAATTACCAGTTTGTAACCTAAAAAAATTTCCTCGTAAACCACCCAAACCCGCCCACATAAAAGCATGCTAAGTGTGTGTATTTCCCACTGGAAGTGAACTGATCAGTGGTAGGTGGCTGTTGATCTAAGCAGTGGGTTGAATGAGCTGTGGAAACTGAGATGCAACGTCAATAAATAATCACACAAATATTCAGTGAATTTTGCAATTGATACTGGAGCAATGTGTGGACAATGGTTTGTGTATGTGTGGGTGTATATTGTATGGATTGTACCACAATGTCCACTCAGCTGCCTACTACAAATGCACCAATAATTGAATTCAAGACAACAAAAAGCACACAGACTTCTAATGTTATTTATACTGAGTTAATGATATTTTCTGTAACCCTTAAACATAGTAATGCTTACACAAAACCTTTATGTGTTTTTAGATTTTCATTAAGACAGTATATTCTGTTTCTTAAGCCATTTTCCTTGTGGGGACCTTTGGCTGGTACCCAAAATGTTGGTAAAACCTTATCCACTTATAGGTACACACACACACACAAACACACACACACACACACACACACACACACACACACACACACACAAAACACATTAAAAAGCACTTAACTCAATACAGGCTTTTGCATAACACAATCTACAGCATACACAGCCTTTCCTTTCAGCAGTGGCGGATAGCTCGATGTACACACACACACACACACAAACAAGAACCGCACACATCAATAGGAGTGCAAACAAACCTCTGATGTGTAATGTGTGCTGTCAGTAGCAGTACCGCAGTTATTCATCAAGCCTGTTCGCTGCCTCCATTTCTCTCCCCTTCAGCCGCAACTCACTGATTATGTTTTAAACCAACACTAGAAAAGCTCTTGAATCATCTGTACCAATACGAGTGTAATCCTCAGAGATTACACAGGTGTTAGGTTCCTTCAAAATACATTGCACACAGATTAAATGCTTTAGATGTCATGCAATAAAGCAAGATCAAAAGATCCAGAGACTTTTAGCAGGTGTTGAATTAATGTACTTGGAAGAAATAAAAAGCACTCAGCCCTGAGTGTCTTAAACAGTGTCCGTAGCCTGTTCCCTTCTACTTCATATAATAATGCACTAATAATGCTGTTAAATTTTCCTACAAATACAAGCTAGTATGTTATACATGCAATGGTTCAGCATAAAGTTAAACAGAAGGGATAGTAAATCAAATTTACGAACAATCCTAAATTAAAGAGCATTTGTAAATGTACTCTTATGTAAAGACGAGGATCCGTAGTGTCAGTCCCATTTTAAACGGTTCACTAAACTGCAAGTGGTGCATTTTTGTTTAGAACTTCCTGATGGAAAATACATTTCAGATCACTAATAAAAAAAATTGGATAAACGAAAAACAATTATGTTATGTCAGGGCAATATTAGATTCCCATTAGAGACACAAACAAATTAGATTCCCTTAACTCTTATGGGGGACTGGGATCCCACCAACCCCAGCTCATTTTGAACACTGGTCTTAAAGGGACAGTTCACCCAAAAATGAAAATGCTGTCATCAATTATTCACCCTCATGTTGTTCCAAACCCAAATTACTTTCTTTTTTTAAGTGGAACACAAAATGAATCATCTAGCTGAATGTCCGAACTGCTCTGTTCCTGGTAAGCGTTCACTTTCATTTTCAAGAAAGAAAGTCATAGGGGTTTGGGACAACATGAGGGTGAGTAAATAAAAAATGAATGGTAATTTATAGATGAACTATCCCTTTAAAATACTGGCATATACTGATAAATTTCAGATGTATATGACAAGACAAAAAAAAAAAAAAAACTAAAAACAAATGCATTAGGGAACAACTTGTTCAAAAAAGAACAAAATGAATTGTGCCAGTAGTTTTATAATGTGCATTAGGATGAGAGGGAATTGTGGGTAAAAGGCTGGTATCTCCGGAGAGCTAATTCACTCATCCACACAGATCAGCTACTGGGCCACACCGTGACATTTATAAATATGTATCTGAGTCCACACATCAGCGCTGCTGCTCTCAACAAGGTCCTGAATCGACAAGCATTCAGCCTGACTCTCTCTCCTCTGCTCGCCTTCTTCCCACATAAACAAGTGCAAAAGCTCTCATTCCCCTCAGGAGGCAAATTTAAATGTTTATGCAGTGTGTGTGTGTGTGTGTGTGTGTGTGTGTGTATGTGTGTGTGTGTAAGGGAGGATGAGGGATGGAGTGTGTGTGGTACAGGTTATTAAAACTTGGCTAGTGTGGACTGGTGTGGGCAGGAGTGCAAAGCTGGACTTAATGTGGTGTAAGAGTGCCATTACCTTTCAAGTAATGAGACTGATTACGCTTATAACAGATCAAAATTTAAATAGCAAGCATGCAAATAAAAAAAACGCCAACACTTCAGTGTACCATTTTCAAAAACCACTGATAACTGTAATGAGAAAGCAAATCAGCAACATTAAAGGAATAGTTTACCCAAAAATGAAAAATCTGTCATAATTTACTCATGTTCAAGCAGGGCACCGGACTAAGGGGTTGCATCTGTCTGTGCTGTTTTTTAATGGTTTCTCTGTGTAAAAAAGCCCTAGACAGAAGCGTTTAACCATTGCACACTGCATTTAAAAAAAAGTTGTGACAAGTTAAATTGAATCTGAACTGTAAATAATGCCTCTTGAGACACCTGCTTTCTGCTGTATTTGTGGCACTGTGTTTAGCTTTTTTAGCGCAAGGACACGTTCGCTGTGAATGGCCCCTAAAATTTAGTGCCCAATGGGAATCAACACCTATATACTGTAGTGTACCCCACCCACCCCACCATAATATACACAAATAATATTAAATAACTACTGAAATGGACAAATGGAGGATCGATAGACAAGAGAATAATGCAGGGAGCACACAAGGCCACACAATAATAAGCAGTTTTATCGACAATTAACAACAAACTGCCAGTGTGCAGCCCTGAATGCTACAGAAGTTACTAGTATTAATATTTACAAATAAGGATTCATCCACATAAATCCGAAAAAATTGTAAATTGCCATTTTTGAAACGCTCTCTGTCCACACTTCTGTTCTGAAACCTTCAAAAGTTGCTCGTCCACACTAAAACATAGGAAAATGATTAAATTCCCTTATTGTGTATTGGAAAAAACATAAGCGTGGCCCTGCGTCATTTCTATGTTCATCTGAAATGCAGTTTTCCTCGTGTTCCATCGCTGGACAGCATTTTTGAGTAAACTTCCTGTCGCCTATGAAGGAATGCAATGTGAAGGTTGTACAAAGTAACATTTATCTTTAACAACACTATTAAATTGAATAACAGGCACAACAACACCGCTACAACATGGGCCCCCATCTTGATTATTTTGGGTTGAATGGATCACATGACTGCGTCACATGACAACAAATAAATAATCGTTTTTAAATATCTGCACACTACAACGCAAAGATGGCATCTTCAAATTTGTCCACTTGGGCGAGCATTTTCGAAAAAGCTCTGTTTTTGCTGAACAAAAATATCATCTTAGTGTGGATGGAAGTCCAAAATGTAGCGAAATTAACGCGTTTTCAAACGAAAACGTATTAGAGTGGATGTGGCCTACACAAGACAATAGGCTATAAGTTAAATCAGATTTTTAAGACTACCTCGAATGAACAAATACAAGGCCGAGGCACAGTAGCTATTCAGAACAATATCTGAACATAATACTTTTCAAGAGACATCAATATAGAAAATAATTAGCTTAAACATGGCAGAGCTACACAACTCTGATTTAACACTATTGAAGCCACCTGTTACTGATATAACAACCATTCGTTCCAGGATGTAATGTAAACAAAAGTGAACAACAAAATATAAACATCGTTTACTCACGCCATGTCGTTTTAAACTCCTACACTTTTTATCAACTGTAGAACACAAATGGAGACAATTAGTTGAATGTCCAAACTTTTTGTTTTTTTCCAACTAAAGTGAATAACCATGTTCCTCAAGCTCCAAGCTCAATAAAAGTAGTCAATGTGATGCTATATTTTATAAGTTTTCTAAAGTCATACGATAGCTTTGTGATATTAAAATATCCACTGACCCTAGAACCACCTCTGCCAGTAGGCATGTACCCAATTGCCCATATGGTTAACCTGACCCTGCCCTTATGTTGTTACAAACCCGCATTATTTTACGTACAATGAACGCTTAGTGACCTGTGGCTGCAAAGTTCCAAAGAGGACAAATGGCATTCATGCTTCCACACATATTTAAACTTGCTGTGCCATGATTGTTTACAACACATGAGAACAATCTTTGATGGTTGCATTATTAATGTCAAACCTGCTGACTGCTTTCAACAATTGAAAGCCACATTGGTTTAGAATGACATCAGGGTTAAATGATGACAGAATTAAAAGTTTTGGGTCAACTATTCAGATAAACCATAAACATACCATACAAGACTGACTAAAGATGAAAAATGGAAGAAAATATGAATTTCTTTTTGCTTTCCTGTCAAATAGACTGAGCAGATGCAGAGCAGACAAAGCGAGACACTTAGCACACAGTCAATTTAGCTCTTCTAACCCCACTATGATAAAAATCTAGCACCATAAACAATGGGCTTAATTCTACTCACAACACACTGAGATACAGTGTGCGCCAGGGAATACGATTTTTTTCCCCCTCCCAAAGACCCATGAATACAAATGAGACTCGACATGGGAGAATGCTGGCAGCATAAGAATGCAATTTGCTAATCCCAGGATGTCTTTTCTGCAACCTCTGGACCGATAAGATAATTAAACCCCAACCACATCCAGTGCTAAAGCAGCCAGCCTGTCTTCATTCTGCTGGAGTTGGAGTTTCATATATCTTCTTTAATACCAACACAACCAGACATGCAATGTTGAGGCCATGTACTGTGTAAAGCCTTTTTATAGAGATTGAGCTCAGATATTTTACTTTACTTTATTTATTTATAAGGACAACACACATTAATCAACATTTCTGTAAATATGCCAGTATTAGCCGACTGGATATTTTTCAACTGCAGTCCTTTGGCAAGATGTTATGAGAATGATTAAAGTGATAAAATTTACAAACAGAGACAAATGCCTTAAAAGACAGCAAAAGCAATGAACAAGAATTGTAAAGACAGAAACACAAACCATGCAAAAAATCAGCAAAAATATTAGTACAATAACACAGCAACAACAACACCATTTCTGCACATATAGTCATGCAAACAATACGAACACAACAAAACATAGCCAAGCAATACAAATCACAAGCATTTTTGTTACAAACTGACATGCAGTGCAGCAATAAACAATAGTTATAACAACAGAGTTATAGTTCACAATTATAAATGAACATAGCAGATTGTTTACAAAATATTAATAATTATTCCATACATATTCAAGCCAAGGAAGACCGACCCTCCTGGCAAAGGGCAAAATACATAGATTGAAATAAGAGAGGGGGACATCTATAAAGAGAGATTGTAGCAGGTAGTTGAATTTTGGAATACAATTCATTTTAATAATATTAACCTTCCCAATCATAGATAAATGTAATGAAGCCCACCTGCCCACATCACTTGAAAACCTTTTTATTAAAGGGTCAAAATTAACTCAGATTTGCAGGGAATAAAATACCCAAATACTTAATGCCCTGTTTGGGCCAATGGAAGGCACCCGGCTGAAAAGCCATTACTGGGCAGTACACTGTCAGAGCCAAAGCTTTGGATTTAGACCAATTAACTCTGTATCATGAGAACTTAGAAATTGAATTAATAATTCTGTGGAGGAAAGACATAGATCTAGTGGGGTCAGAGACGAATAATAAAATATAATCTGCATAAAGCAAAAGTTTATGTGCCACACCTCCCGCCATCACCTCTGGAAAATTATCCTCCTTTCTTATCGTGGCTGCTAATGGTTCCAGGGCAAGACAGAACAATAATGGTGAAAGAGAGCAACCCTGCCGGGTGCCCCTATCCAGAGTAAAATAATCTGAAATTAATCATTTTGTTTGTACCGCCGCTACCAGGTGTCTATAAAGTAACTTAATCCATCCAATAAATGTATTCCCAAACCCATACATTTCCAAAATCTTAAAAAGATAGAATATTTTATTAAACGTCTTTTCGCCATCAAGTGAGATGGCAGTGACTGGAGTCTGATCATTCACCACTGACCACATGATATCGCTGAATCGCCTAATGTTATCAGAAGAGCTACAGCCCCGAATAAACCCCACCTGATCTATATGTATAAGAGATGTCATAACTTTACTTAATCGGTTAGCCAAAATTTTTGACAATATTTTAACGTCTAGCTGGATCAGTGAAATTGGACAGTAACTCTTACATGTGGATCCTTGTCCATTTTAAGAATCAGACTGATCTGGGCTTGTGTCATGGTTGGTGGAAGCTTTCCACTCCTTAATGATTCCTTATAAACTTCTAGCAAAAGTGGAGCGAGATCTGTAGCATAAGATCTAAAAAATTCAGCAGCAAAGCCATCTGGCCCCGGAGCCTTGTATTCATATATAATTTTGCTGGCGATTTTGTTAGGCAGTTTCTTATGTATCTAAAATTTGCCAGGTTGTATTTGGTTATTTGCATTATAGGATAAGGTGGAATCAAGGATAATACCTAGATATTTAACATGGGAGACTGCTTGGATGATCTCTCCAGACACGTAGACTTTGGGATCACAAACAGATGCAGATGGTGTCTTTGTAAACAACATGCAAACCATCTTCTTAATATTGAGAAACAGGTGTGAATCAACAAGCCATTTGTGTACATTTAACATTGTTGCACTGAGTTTGGCAGCTGCTTGTTCTTTGGTTTTTGCATTGACATAAATAACAGTATCGTCTGCATATATCTGAACTTCACACCCTGTGCAGACTGATGGTAAATCATGTATGTATAAGCTGAACAAGAGAGGTCCCAGGATGGGTCCCTGGAGCACACCTACTTCGTTACTCAAGAGAGATGATGTTTTACTATCCACCCTTACACACTGAACCCTGCCTTCAAGATAAGACTTCATCCAATTCAACGCATAAGGGGAGAAGTTAAATTGTGCTAGTTTACAGATGAGTATTTGATGGTTGTCAGTATCAAATGCCTTCTTTAAATCTAAAAATATGGCCCCAACAACACCTCCTTTGTCCATTTTTGATGTTCTCCAAAAAGAAGCAATTTGCTTTCTCAGTGGAATGATTATCTCGAAAGCCAAATTGCTTTGGATGCAGTGTATATGGCTACTATTGAGATGACTGGTCAGCTGTTCAACAACACGTTTTACTACAGTTTTGGAGATGACAGGTAAAATGCTAATAGGCCTGTTATTGCTCACATCAGTTGGGTCTCCTGATTTATATACTGTCACAACAATAGCTGACTTCCAGTCCTTCGGGAAATTCCCTTCTTTAAAAGAGGCATTAATTATCTTGGTAATTGGCCAATGAATAAATCTGCATGTCTTTTTAAAAAGAGGGAGTCCAATCCAAACATGTCTTTTGATTTTGAGTTTTTAAGAGAGTTCAGAGTTGTATTGACTTTGGGTTCAGAGACCTCCATCAGAGAGAAGACTGGTTGCAATAATTCAATTGTTGATGGATCTAGAGGTTCAATTTGTTTGGTGTGTACTGTCATCTTAACTGAATTCACAAAGTAGATGTTAAAGATAGTTGCAGTTTCTACTACGCCTTTAATCAAGGATCTGTTGTCACTAATCTCCAACTGCTTTATTGTATTATTGTGCCATTTCCCTGTTAACTTCTTTAGGTTGTCCCAGATTTGTTTGTGATTTCCCTTGGCTTCACCTATCAGACTAACAAAGAAGTTTGCTTTAGTGTCTGTTACCCTATTTCTTAGAGAGGTGAAAATGTGTCTGTCAGTCAATGACTTAGTCTTAAGAAAAGTTTGCAGGGCATGATCTCTCTTCTTCATTAATCTCCGTATGCCACCATTGATCTAGGGGAGAATATATTTACTCTTACCTTTAGATTTTCTGTTTTTGAGAAATAGTTTTGTTGTATTTTGAATTGTGGATAGAAACATCATCCACATTTGTACCATATAGTAATTAATTCCAGTTAATATTCTTGATTGCATTTTCAAATTCACATAAATCACTCTTGGGTATTCTGAGTTGACAATGCTTTGTGTTAGAAGACAGGTAGGATCAATTCTTTGTGAACTTTCTGGCTGTGAGGATTAGATTATGATCAGACAGGCCTGTAATCATGTTGAAAGATTTAATTACCCTCTCAGGTTTGTTAATGAATACTAGGGGTGTAACTATTCATCGATCTGTATCAATGCATTGATCCAATAACCAATGATCCAGTGTTATCAATACGACACGTAAATATCGATATAGACATTTTTTAAAAGATCTACCTTTATTTTAATACTCTCATGTCAGCAGTTCAACCATCATGTGAAACGTCTTGACAATGCCAACATTCTGAACAGCACTAACGAGGGAAAGAAACACCTGCTCAGCACTAGCATCAGTTATAAGACTTTACACATCTACACATCAACACCCTTACTAACATTTATCCCAGTTAACTGTAACAGAATTTTTCATTACAACTGTGGAAGTTGTAGCCAAGAAAACCGTGGATGGCATGGATAGTTGGAAACAAGTCATGGGTAAGTACTTTGAACTGGATTAAACTGAAAAATAAGCTGTAATCAAATGATTGATGACATTATTTTGTATATTATTATCTGTATAATTTTTTTCAACATCTGAAGTATCTTATTTTGTTGTTGATGTCCCAATGTGGATACTAAATTTGCACTTTTCAGAGAGCTCAATAAAATATTCAAATTATATTTTGGTTGCATTTGAGGGCAAAAAAAATTGAATTGATTGTGTAAAATAGGCACATAATATCTGAATATCGATTGCAGGGCCCTGAATTGAACAAATCGAAATCATATTGCGGCAGAGATTGAAGTATCTGCAAATATCGGATCGCAGGCCAAGATAATCAATATAAGATCGCATCGTGATGAAACGTCTGATTTACACCCCTACTGAATACCAGGTCAACTTGAGTTCTAGATGAAGTTATCCTAGTATGTCCTTTACTAGCTGTGTGAGATCAAATTTATTTGTGATTTGTTTCAGTGCCTTTTTACCTAACTTGTCATCCCAGTTGATATTAAAATCACCCACAATAATTACCTCCTTCCCTGAATTGCATTCTCTAAGGATAGCATCTAATTTCTCAAGAAATACAGATTTTGCAGAGGGTGGTCTGTCCACTCCAATGAGGATAAAGACATTTGTGCTGACAGTGTGACTTTAAGATAAATACATTCTAGATCATTCTCAACAGAGCAATGAATCTCTTTACATGATATGAGAGATGTTGTTTGTAGGTAGTCCTATTTTCCCTACCAGGCCAGATGAAAGTGCTGAGCAAAATACTTCGACCAAGTCCAAAGTGTTTTTGTGATGTGTGATTGCTTATTTGGATCAATAAGTTCTGTTCACATAAATCTCCAGCATCATAAAAGTTTATGAAGAATGCATAGATGAGAGCCACTACCAATGCATCAGTCCTGCCCACTGCCATTTTAAAAGATAGAAGATAGAAGAATGTTCGCTCTGCAGTTTCCCATACACAATCATTTGGTGAAAAGCAATGACTGTGGTTTTTCTGGTAATGCTGGTTAACCAAGGGAGTCTTGATGGTTACATTAGTCAAAACTCCTTGTTGAAACACCAGTACAGCACCCATGTTATAGACCAATATTCAAAGCACCAGCTACAATTTTTTTTTTTTATTTTATCTTTAAAGCAGGGCCACATGACTTTGCGTTATATTCCAAAGTTTCTCAGGCCATAAAAAGGCTTGTGTTCCTGTGTGAGGAACAGACTGGAAATTATGTCATTATTCACTTAAAATGTTGCCCTCCTTCAAATCTTATTCCATTGGGCATATTCAATCTAGGCACATTAAGACATGTTGTGCCATGTGTGATGTCAGTGACACTCCATAACACCATTACCACCAGTCTGAACCATTGACAGAAGGCAGGATGGCTGTTGAGATGCTGTTTAGGTCCAATTATGACCCTACCTATCTGCATGCTGTCAGGCAATGTTTCTCCGGTCTTTTATTTTCCACTTACTGGTCCATTTGGACTGTGTCCAGAGTGGAACTCAATGTGATCTTCTCACACTGTAGACATTGCAAGTAAGGGAGAGGCCATTTGCATACATATCAATGGAACAAATCATATTGCAAAGTATGGCGACTGTACTTTAGAAATGGTGCCATTCATCTTTTTGATAAAGCCATTGTTTGTTTAGTCAAGAACACCCCTGCACATTAAGTGGGCCAGGCTTAAAAATGCACAATTTATGATACCACTGTTGATTTTATTGCTGATTTAAATGTTATTTGAACATAATCCTGACTACCAATTTTGGAGATATCGATCTTTCTGCATTCAAGTAGATAGAAACTGTACATGGCTGTAATATAGCTGCCGGTAGCTGTTACCTAATCGGTTGATCAAATATGTTATTTTACGGATTGACTATTTGCACTAGGTGTAAATAGCACCTGCCACACATCGCCGCTAACCACTATCCAATGTCTGGTGAAAACACAGACATTGAAGACAAACTGCAACCCTAGTGTCGCTGCAGTGGCGTGGTGTAACGACTGTGAGGATGTGCTTTCCTTATTGTGGACAAGTTGGGTTCAATTCCGCCTTCTGTCCCACTTTCCACTCTTGAAGGAATAGTTCCCCCCAAAATTTTAATTCTCTCAACATTTACTCACCCTCACGCCATCCCAGATGTGTACGACATTCTTTCTTCTGCAGAACACAAACGATGATTTTTAGAAGAATATCTCAGCTCTGTAGGTCCATACAAGGCAAGTGAATGGTGATCAGGCCTATGAAGCTCCAAAAAGGAGATAAAGTCAGCATAAACATAATCCATCAGACTCCAGTGGTTTAATCAATGCCTTCTGAAGCGATCCGGTTTGGTTTGGTTGAAAATAGACCAAAATGTAACTCCTTTTTCACTGTACATCTTGACAGCAGTCTAGGAAGTGAAATCAAGCTTGCAAAAGCAAAATGTAAAGTGAAAAAGGAGTTATATTTTGGTCTGTTCACCCAAAACCAACTGGATCGCTTCAAAAGACATTGATTAAACCACTGGACTAGTGGTCTCAGACTTTTGGACTCTACTGTAAATGTAAGCGTGTGTGTGTGTGTGTGTGTGTGTGTGTGTGTGTGTGTGTGTGTGTGTGTGTGTGTGTGTGTGTGTGTGTGCTTCCTATGGGTCTTTGGAAAATTAGATTTACAGTGTTGAATGGACAAGAGTGGAGAGTCAATTCTCTAAATCTCTCCGCAGGGATGCAGGGCTATGTGCACAGGAAGAAACACACACACACACATGCTGGTGCGGCTATCCTTATGAGGACTCTTCATAGACATAATAATTTTTACAAATTATAGATTCTATCCCCTAACCCTACCCCTAAACCTAACCCACACATAAAACTTTGTGCATTTTTACATTTTCAAAAAAACATAGTTTAGTATGTTTTTGAAGCTATTTGAATTATGGGGACATTAGAAATGTCCTCATAAACCACATTTATAGCATAATACCCTTGTAATTACCAGATTGTAACCTAAAAAAAGAGTCCTTATAAACCACCCAAACCCGCCCACACACACACACACACACACACACACACACACACACAGACAAACTTTTTATATCATTGTGGGGACTCTCCATAGACTTCCATGCATTTTATGGATTTTATACAGATCTAACGATAATTTATATCCCCTAATCTTAACCCTACGCCTAAACCTAACCCTCACAGAAACTTTTTTGAATTTTTACATTTAAAAAAAAAAAATTGTTTAGTATGTTTAATAAGCCATTTCCCTCATGGGGACTGCTGGCTGGGTCCCACAATGTAGGTGATCTCAGGTTTTACTATCCTTGTGGGGACATTTGGTCCGCACAATATAAACATAGTACACACACACACACACACACGCACACACACACACACACACACACACACACACACACACACACAGGTGGCCAAGCTCTGCATACACAAACTTGTTTTTATATCATTGGGGGGACTCCCCATAGACTTCCATGCATTTTATGGATTTTATACAGATCTAACGATAATTTCTATCCCCTAACCCTACCCCTAAACCTAACCCTCTCAGAAACCTTTTTGTATTTTTACATTTTCAAAAAAACTTGCTGGGCCCCACAGTGTAGGTGATCTCAGGTTTTACTGTCCTTGTGGGTACATTTGGTCCCCACAATGTAGCAAAAACATGTATACACTGTCCTTGAGCAAGACTGACTGTCGTCTGCAAGCTGTAGCACTCACTGACAGGCTGGGTAAATATTTACCAATCAAACGGAGATCTGGCTCCATCTGTGTGGAAGGTCTGTCCGCCCAGCCTGTGCCTTCAAACTGCCCAGCTTTATGAAACGGAACATAGGCAAAGCAAGGATTAGGCTTTTGTTGTATATATGACTCATGTGTTTGTTGATTTGAGAAATTTGTCCAAAACTAATAATGTTTGTGTGATTATATTCATAAACCAACAAGCCATGAAAGGTTGTGCATTACTGCATCATGGTTAAAGAGTGTTGTTAGGTACAATGCGGAGGCAGCAACAGCACTATGATAAAATTAGGTCCTCTAGACTCCCAACTTTGTAACTTCAATTTTTAAACCTATCTTTGCCGTAGAGACATTTTTCAAGAACAGTCACTTGATTGTTTTGTTTTTTTCTTTGTTTGTTTGTTTAATTAGCCTACAAAAGGAATCAAATATTTTCAAATACTCTAAAGTGCCCTATTACTCTGTTGTTTGATACGTTTCATACATGTTTGCCGTCTGCAGGCGAAAGCCATTCACACATCTGCCCAAAGTGTGATACAGTATGCCTCTCAATAGAGTTCAAAACAAAGGTTTGGGAAGTTTAGAAAAAGGCCAAAAGAACAGTTAAAGGAAATCTTTTGTCCTTCTTTAAAAAGAAGAGAATGTAAGGTAAGTAATTGCTGTGCTGTGAGTTTTTAGTGACTTTTGTGTGTAGAACTACTTTCTCACACTACTGTTTAAGAATCCTGCACAGAAACAGCCCAAGCCTCCGTTAATTCAGTTATTGGAGTATAAAAGATTTGTGTGTGTGGCTGTGAGTGAGCAAGAGAGGGAGAAAAAAACTTTTTCATGATCTTAGCATTCATTTCACAAAATTCATCATACAACAAACACAGGGTAACAGGTGTATATTATAGCCATGTGTAGCATTAGCACAGTGAATCTTTGCCATGAATGCAGAATGTAAACATTGCAAATTACACATGATATACTGCATACAGTATATTTAACTATTAACCATCATCGGGTGGTAACAACAGTTTCTTTTACTGATCTAATATTCCAATTATAGAATGAGGCAGAAAGCATATTATTGATAGAATATGCAGTGTGGAACAAACAACAGATGCTGTGACAGCTTTCTCTTTTCTATAAAACATATAAACATAAAACTGAAAAAGACTGGGAAATATAGAGAAACCAGGAATTGGCATAATAATGTATGTATTTACTAGCCTACATGTTTCATCAGTCAAAACAATATTTTTATGCTTACGAAGGTTATAAGGATAACATCGTAATGGCATGGTGTGTGAAAGTCACTGTCATTTGACCAGCATGTGAGGTATGCATGATGTAATAACTTCTTCAAATGTATATATTTGGCATGACAAATTATAACAGTAGCCTCCCCTAATGTGCACACTGTTGGACTAAATGTTCTTTTGGATGTTGTTCACTGAAGCCTGCTAGAGACAAATTAATGGGAGATTATTACAGTTTCATATTATGGTCATATTAGGATCATTTTAGAAGAGGTAGTGCTTGATTGTGCTGTACTAGTCAGTGGTGCTTGCTAAGGCATATATCTCTGTTACTATTCCTCATATGCTAGCATTGTGATGGTGAGTTTTGCTGATTTTCTTCAGAAGGTTTTTAGATATACTAGCTATCTGAATAACTGTCATTTAGCAAATAGTGCGTTGTGTCTGCATCTAGTCTAACTCTTCTGTACTGACATCAGTTTTGCATTACACATTATGGTCATTCTTATTCTATTATTCTGCTAAAGTAGAAAATTGGATCCAATGCATTCTTTGAATCATTTATAGGAAAAACATTCAGACAAAGCAGAATCCCATGATCCAAGTCTTTGGTATTATGTTGCAATGAGCAATGTGCTTCGTAGTGGATGACAGTGAACTTTCTGACTTGAAGCTTAATTATGAAATATAAGGACCACCAGACCACCATTCAATATTTATAATGCTCTTTGGAGCAGTCAATTAAAGCTTCTAAAATGTGTGAACTCCTCTAAAGTGCATGAATAATCTGAAACACTTCCAGAAGGAACAGAAGAGAGATATATGAGGCCAGAGAGAGAAAAAAGGAGGAGAAAATTATTCATTTGCATGCAGAGTAAAGTGCCACCTCTGCCTATCAATCATTCCATGTCCTGTCACCACAACATTACACTGCAGCTCAGTGATTCAGCATGGCCTTATGCAACATAAAGCAAACGGCATCTTGTAAACCTGTTCGATGATTTGTTGATGAGAGATCAGTATGGGAGGTCTAGAATGAGTCCAGACATCAAAAACAAACATTTCACTCATCTACTTTAGCATTTTTGTTGAAGTAGAAAAAAATTAAACAAAATACACGAACACAGTCATGTATTCTAAGGCACATAAAACATAAGCATGTATTTAACCATACTGACAATAATATATCAGTAAGCTTCAGCCCTGCAGGACTAGTCTCAATTTCACACGGGACACCCACGGACAGGGTTGGGGAGCAACGGAATACATGTTGCGGGATTACGTATTTAAAATACTAGATATTAGTAACTGTATTCCACTACAGTTACAATTTAAATAGTTGGTAATCTAAATACAGTTACATTTATAAGTATTTTGATTACTGAAGAGATTACTTTGACTTTTATTGTAAAATATTTTATTTAATATTTAGTCTATTCAGTTGGAAAACATTTATCTATATAAATGATGCGATCCGAGTAGCTTTTGAAAAGCGGTGAAACACTTTCTTAAGATTTGTTTCATAAATACGACCTCTAACCTTGTGTAAAGTGAACATTTAGCTTTATGCTAAGCTAAAAGGCTATTTCTTACCTCTACACGCATCTGTTAGCCGGCACGATTATATCATATAATGAATTTTATGAAGACAATTCACGTTATATATAAACTTTTTTCTCTAGTAAGATTTTTGATATTAGGTCAAAGATGTACCGCAAAAAATTTATTCTTAATGAGAATTTAAATATTTTTTCCTGTAAAAATATCTAAAAATCCTTAAAACAAGATACATTTACTTGAGTAGCAAAACTGCATAAAATATTTTGGCTTTTTTCAGAGAATGTATTTTTACACTGAAGTGTATTTTCATACTTTATTTACTTGTTTGTATTCAAAACAAGTGAAAAAATCTGTCAGTGCTGAAGAAGTAATCTAAAGTATTTAGATTACCTTACTGACCTTGAGTAATCTAATGGAATACGTTACAAATAACATTTTACAGCATGTGTTCTCTAATCTGTAGCGGAATACTTTTTAAAAGTAACCTTCCCAACCCTGCCCATGGACTGCCAACAGCCAACTGTTCACTGACCGTCTGTTGTATATTGCACAAAAAACGGAAAACACTTTCTCGGTCTAGTAAGCTCTCATCTGATTGGCTGGTGGATGCAACTTCTGAGTAAGGGCACATAGGATATTTTTTTTTTTTTTTTTTTTTTAAATCTGTTTGGAAACTAAGTTGTGTTCATGGGGTACTGTGTAGATACAATGAGCACTTTGAGGATGAACTTATTACTGAATTTGCCAAAGTTTGTCAGGTTAGTGACATCAAATCTTTTAAAGATTTTTTTTAGTTTTGTTTGAGGCAGTTAACTAGATATCCATGGGCTGAACTGTATATTTGTATATTTGCTTTGTTTTCTTAGTTACTGTTACTGTTATTTTTTGTACTACACATTGTCTGCTGTTTTTATGTGTGTTATCTGTACAATTGTTCGTGGAGACTATTACCATTATTTAAATAAATGTTTTCCCCCTACCATTATTATGGTATAACCTAATCTATCTAAAACTACCCTTAACCCTCCTGTTATGTTCAGGTCATTTTTGGCCCGTTTAGGAGTTAAAAACAGTGAAAAACTAATCTTAAAGCTGCACTACGTTACTTTGTGCTCTCTAGTGACATCTGTGTTTGAAACTTAAAATTGCAAGCAATTTGCGGAAGAATACATTACATCAGTCGTGCTCTGGTACTGCTCTTCTGGCGGATGAATCTCCTAATTTGAGCATACCTGGACATCACCTGTGTGTGATCATGACTGGAGCCGGAGTCATAACGTGCTATTTTCATGATATTATGTTATACGATTAAACATATTACTTGCTTTGATTAAGATAAACTACACTCTTATTTACATATTTGATTGAAGTTTATACTTAAATCACTTTTCTGACACTACACTTAAAGCACTTTTAAAAAGAGAAGAGGGGGCTCTCCTCAGCCAGCACGAGTATATCTTAATATGATTATTCAAGTGTTTTATCTACTAATAATGTTTGAATTGTACTAAGTTTTCAATTTAAGAGGTTAAACATGTGTTCCCTATCTGTCACTCACTCGACATTGTGTCGATGTAGTGACACTAGGGGTCACTCTTGGGAGCCCGAGACACCTCTTATCTTTGATAAAAGGCCAATGAAAATTTGCATACCACTCCCCCGGACATACGGGTATAAAAGGAGCTGGTATGCAACCACTCATTCAGATTTTCTCGTCGGAGCCGAACGGTCGATGCTCACTGAGCTGAATTCCCACGGCTGTTCATTCACCTCTGCTGGATCTGACGGCGCATTTCAGCAGCTTCTCCCCCCTCTGCACTGGTGCACTGCAGAGAATGCCCCTGGGTGCTTCGGCAGAAATAAAAGAATGTATTTCTCTAAAAGAGTATATTTCTCTAAAAGAGTATATTTCTCTAAAAGAGCGACACACACGGAACATCTTTTTAAAGATGAGTCTTTTTAAAGATGCCTTTCCGTTTGTGTGTTATTCCTGGTTGCGCTCGTTATCTCTCACCCTCTGACGGCCACGATCACTGTCTTTCGTGTCTGGGCGCTGCACACACGGAGACAGCGTTCGTGGATGGGTCATGTACTCATTGCGAGAACATGTCCATGGCTCGTCTGCCCCGATCGGGCTTCCGGATGAGTCCGCCGGCTCGTCTCACGGCGAGTTCAACCTCGTATTCAGAGCCCGCGAAGGTGATGAGCTCTCGAGCGCAGCATCGGAGAGCGGGCTCGTGCTGTCGGACGCGGAAGCCTCAGCTGGGCTCCTCCCTTCAGGTGCGGCCGACGTGATTGTCCCTCCAGCCGAGATGAAGAAGGGGTTTTACAGCCCCTACTTCGTTGTACCAAAAAAAGGCGGTGGGTTGCAGCCAATCTTGGACCTGCAAGTACTGAACTGGGCTTTACACAGACTCCCATTCAAGATGCTGATGCAAAGACGCACTCTAGCAAGCGTCCGGCATCAAGATTGGTTCGCAGCGGTAGACCTGAAGGATGCGTACTTCCACGTCTCGATTCTACCTCGACACAGACCCTTCCTGCGGTTTGCTTTTGAGGGTCAGGCATATCAGTACAAGGTCCTCTCTTTCGGTCTGTCCTTGTCCCCTCATGTCTTCACGAAGGTTGCAGAGGCAGCCCCTGCCCCGCTAAGGGAAGTGGGCATTCGCATCCTCAACGATCTCGATGATTGGCTAAACCTAGCTCACTCTCTGGATGTGTTGTGTGCACACAGGGACCTGGTGCTCTCGCACCTCAGCCGACTAGGGCTTCGGGTCAACTGGGAAAAGAGCAAGCTCCTCCCGGTTCAGAGCATCTCTTTTCTCGGTTTGGAGTTGGACTCAGTCTTGTTGATGGCGCGTCTCACGAACGAGTGCACACAGTCGGTGCTGACCTGTTTGAAGGCGTTCAGACTGAAAACAGCGGTTCCACTGAAACTCTTTCAGAGGCTCCTGGGGCATATGGCATCCTCAGTGGTGGCCACTCCACTCAGGTTGATGCATATGAGACCGCTTCAGCACTGGCTTCAGACTCAAGTCCCGAGATGGGCATGGAGCCACGGAACACATCGCGTGGCCATCACGCCGATCTGTCGCCGCCTCTTCAGCCCTTGGACCGACCTCACGTTTCTACGGGCAGGCGTTCCCCTAGAGCAGGTCTCCAGGTGCATCGTAGTTATGACAGACGCCTCCAATACGGGCTGGGGCACTGTATGCAACGGGCATGCAGCCACCGGCTTATGGACGGGCCCGCGGCTGCGTTGGCACATCAACTGCCTCGAGTTGCTGGCAATTCTGCTCGCCCTGCGGAGGTTCTGGCCGTTGATCCAGGGCAAGCATGTGTTAGTTCGGACAGACAACATGGCAACGGTAACATATGTCAACCGTCAAGGTGGTCTGCGCTCCCGTTGTATGTCACAACTCGCCCGCCGTCTCCTTCTCTGGAGTCAGCAGCACCTCAAGTCGCTGCGAGCCACTCATGTCCTGGGCGACCTCAACACTGCAGACCATGCGCTGTCATGGCAGGTTACCCTCAGGGGAGAGTGGAGACTCCACCCTCAGGTGGTCCAGCTGATCTGGAGTCGATTCGGGCAGGCACAGGTAGACCTGTTCGCCTCCCAAGAAACCGCCCACTGCCCGCTCTGGTTCGCCCTGACTGAAGCACCTCTTGGTACAGATGCACTGGCACACAGCTGGCCCCCTGTACTTCGCAAATATGCATTTCCCCCAGTGAGCCTACTTGCACAAACCCTGTGCAAGGTCAGGGAGGATGAGGAGCAGGTCATCCTGGTAGCACCCTACTGGCCCACCCAGAATTGGTTCTCGGACCTCACGCTCCTCGCGACAGCCTTCTTCTTTCTCAGGGACGGGGCACCATCTGGCACCCGCGACCAGACTTCTGGTATCTCCATGTCTGGCCCCTGGAAGGGACGTGGAAGACTTAAGCGGTATACCACCCACAGTGGTAGACACGATCACTCAGGCTAGGGCCCCGTCTACGAGGCACCTGTATGCCTTTAAGTGGTGTCTGTTCACTAAGTGGTGTTCTTCCCGATGCAAAGACTTTTGAGCCCTTGCATTCAGCTGAGCTTAAGGCATTCTCTTTGAAGACTGCCCTCCTGACTGCGCTCACTTCCATCAAGAGGGTAGGAGACCTGCAAGTGTTCTCTGTCAGCGAAACATGCCTGGAGTCGGTCCGGGCTACTCTCACGTGATCCTGAGACCCCGACCAGGCTATGTGCCCAAGGTTCCCACGACCCCTTTTAGGGACCAGGTGGTGAACCTGCAAGTGCTGCCCCAGGAGGAGGCAGACCAAGCCCTGACGTTGCTGTATCCGGTGCGTGCTTTACGCATCTATTTGGATCGCACGCAGAGCTTTAGAGTCTCTGAGCAGCTCTTTGTCTGCTTTGGTGGACAGCGGAAAGGAAGTGCTGTCTCCAAGCAGAGGATCACCCACTGGCTCATTGACGCCATAACTATGGCCCCTCTGCCCCAGTCACCATGCTTGTAGTAACTCCTCCCCTATTGGGTAGGACCTACCATGGGACTTCCACACATGGCATACTTCCGACTAGCTCGGCAAGACCATGTGACATATTTCCACTTAAATACCCCCTCCCCCTTTCTGGGTGGGGTGTGGTCTCCACAGTGTCTTCCCCTTGGGAGGGACACCCCCCCCCCCCAGCTCCTTTTATACCCGTATGTCCGGGGGAGTGGTATGCAAATACCACTCGGCAATTTTCTTTGGCCTTTTTTCAAAGACCAGAGGTGTTTCGGGCTCCCAAGAGTGACCCCTAGTGTCACTATATCGACACAACGTCTCGTTCCCTCCATCAGGGAACGGAGGTTACACAAGTAACCAGGATGAAATGGCTGATCCGAATTCAATAGTAGACTTTATTATTTTTATACTGTATTGTCTAGCTTCAGTTACTACAATAGTATGTCTACGCAATGCACACAATAACACTGTAATCTAAAAAAATAAAACAAGGATTCAATAATGATGGGGATAAAATATGCTTTATTAAATGTAAAAATAATATGCTTAAATATGCAGAAGTCATACGTATTAAACATGTCACAGTAACTACACCGGACAACATAGATACATCGCGATCGGTTAACACACGAGAATTGTTCGATTCATAGAAGCATGACATGCAATATAAGCTTCAACAACCCTACCAGAAAACATATCCATTATAGCAGGTAAACAACTTTGCCGAACGGCTAACTGATAAACATCCTTCTAGACTGCAATGATGATGTCCTGAACAGTGTGAGTGTTACTGATCTGAGTTGAACAGCGTAGTTAGTTTCTCCAGTGGAACATGAGACAGCCAGCACTTCTTTCCTGTGTGTGCGGACATGACATAATGACACAAGGTTAAACATCATAAACTAGTGCTTTTCCACCAAATCAAACTCGACAGCTCAAAATACAAATCATTTTTATAGGCTAACCGTAGTGATTCGGGGTATGGTAAGGACATTGTTTTGAACACTGATTGTTTATGTACTCAATCAATAATGGCAATTTGTTCATTTTCAACCAAAATATCTTACATAGTGCAGATTTAATCTCGCATTTGGTCAAAATGCCTTTGGATTGTACACAGCAATAAGTTAATACGTAGAAAAAGATTGTATTACATTTTTATGAGACTTGTATTTATGCAATATTAGGGTGTTTTCATCAATTACTGCTAGGGCATTACTAAATGGTTCCTTACAGGCATGCAGATCATCCGCAGGTCTCCATGACATCCAGATCCCTCCCTGGATGTGTGTGAAGACCTTCAATGGACATTTATGGGATTTTCTCTCATTTTTCGGCTGCTAGGCAGCTAATCTACAAAAATAAATAAATAAATAAAAAGATTTAGAATAAAAACCATAATTCTGTATTTATTTCAAACAGATAAGTATTCTAATATCCTCTTGTTTTGCAGCATGATCACACGGTAAGTCGGCATGTTGTTTCCAAGAGTTCTGGTACCCTATGATCGGCCACTTTATGCCGACTCTCTAACAAGGGCCATCTCACATCAGACATTTTTTCATTGGCTCCAGTGTGTATATCTTTCCTTGTGGCATGACCAGAAACGTGTTGTGTCCGCAGTGTGGGAGACTTGGGTTCGGATCCAGCATTGAAACCAGGAAGTAATTGCATTCACATAACCAGTGATGAGTGGTGCATTGTCCCTCTAATATTACATTTTTACTCCTCTGATGGTTAATTTTAGGTTTGGGGATTGGTTTGGGGGGATACATTTTATAAAACAGACATTCCTCTTCACTGTATTACATCTTGTGCAGCAGAAAACAACTAGCTTCACTTGCTTTTGGTGACCCTCCGTGGACATTTCACCCGGAAAATGGAGCTCACACATGACCATTCACCCAGCAACACTTACCGCTTTGGCCACTGGGGGCAGTGTGTTGAATTTTGGTAAGCACAGACCGATATTACCTAAAGAAAAGTCAACATACTGTTTCCGATTTTACTTTAAGATCAGTCTGCGTTTTACTCAAATAAGGGTTTACTGTATAACTACTGTAAAAGAATAGTACCACATTGAAATATACAATAGGTGGTGCTCTTTCGAAATAAAATGATATTTAAAATACTTGTCTTTAGTGTTAAAACAAGCTGGTTAGTGCTGGTTTGGTGCTGGTCTAGATGGTTGACCAGCATAGCCATACTTTTTAACCAGCTAAACCTTGATGGTGAAGCTTGTTGTCCAGCATGGTCTTTCTGATGAAGCTGGTTAAGCTAGTTTAAAAGTCTGGTGGGGATACCAACACACCAGCACACCAGCATCCCATGCTGTGGGACCAGCACCCAAAATGCAACATAAGCTGGTGACCAGCAATGCTGGTCTTTTTAGCAGGTACCAAAAGGGAGGTGCTGTATGTCTACTGTACACATCAGTCAGACCCCACTTCCAGTCTCAGAGAAACAAAAATTTGTACTCATCCCTCAGGATCAGCCCCAATAAAGCGAGACACAAATTCACTGCCTTGAACTGTGTATAGCACGACTGTGCCCCAGTTTCTCTTTTTGTCTTCAAAAAGGGATCGGTATAGTGTAAGATGAGAAGCAATGGATCAAAAGGCAAAGGAAGGGATAAAGAAAGAGAGAGAGGGGGAGAGAGAGAGAGAGAGAGAGAGAGAGAGAGAGAGAGAGAGAGAGATTAAAGTAATCTCTCTCTCCAAAAATGAATATTCTGTTATTATTTACTCATCCTTTTCAGAGGAACTCAAAAGGAAATTTTTTTTGAAGAATCTCCACAAAACTCTTTCAGTAAAGTTGTTCAATGATAATCTTACCCTCCGCTGAAGTTTCCGCATACTGACTTAAAAAATGGCTCCTCGATGTATGGCACCAGGTTTGATGTCACGCTTCATATGGTTCTCATGTGTCGTAATTGAACGCAGCATGACAATTTGAATATACAGACTATCCACAGTTTTCCTGAGCAACCAATGGGTGGCACCATGATGATTCTAGTTGCCTGTTTTCTGTTTCTGGTCTCAAGACGCACTTTAAAAACTATAAAAACGAGAGATCCAGATGGAGAGCAACAACCATTTAAGTTTTTTCGGAGTAAAAATTCATTTGTGCTGTTGTTGGTTGTCATTACAACTCAAAGTAGTTAATGATATCAACCTAACTAACCTCAGACCGTCGCTTCATGTCATCTACACACTCAGGTGAGGCACTGTCATTAAAAACGGTCATCTCGACTCTGTAAAGTATCGGCACTATACAGCCACATGTTTTTTGACCATTTTTACAAATGTAATACCTTAAACATTACATTACCATTAAGAATATATGCCGATGAGAGTGATAACACTGGAGACTGGAAATTGAAAACTGCCAATTGTACCTGAAATGTCCTACAATTGTTCCAGTCTCAGGGGTACAGTACATGGACAAAGAGTTCCCAAACAGACGACAGCACTGTATGTTCAGGGACTTGCTGTCTTTTCATATCTTTTTCTCATTACATCTCATTCTGTCATTATAACTAGAAAGCACTGAACTTGTTCTTCAGAGGAAGCTAAGGTCAGCTAGTTTGAAAGGTTAGAACAGATCTTTCTATGCGGAGGGCTGGCACAACCTTTACAAATACACACTTTGGCTACACTAGAGCAAAAATGTCCTATAAATCTGGTATTCATATATTGCATTGGGACTGCTGACAACATTATTCTATTTAGAATAGTGTAAATGTGTCAGACAGTATTAATGGAAAGTGCATTGTGGGAATTCATTGTGGGAAGATCTTTCAGTATGCAGAGGCTTATTTCCTGTCCTCGGCATTTGGCACAGATACACAAATGATAGAGCTGGAAAGGCCCCTGAAAGTGTGGTTCCTCTCAGTGAGCAACCTGGCATGAACACAGAGAGAGAGAGAGAGAGAGAGAGAGAGAGAGAGAGAGAGAGAGAGAGAGAGAGAGAGAGAGAGAGAGAGAGAGAGAGAGAGGGTGGGGGGTGGGGGGGGATGAATGTACAGTATGAATTAGATTTAAGACAGTGCCAGCTCTTTTCACTCTGCAGTATTGAGACTGAACGGCCAGCAGTGCTTCGCTATTGAGAAGCAATGATTGAACTGACCGTTCAGCATTTAGTCAGCGCATCTTGAGCTGATTTGTGGCTATACACACCAAGTTATACACCGAAAACGTCAATGCGTACTAAAGCTGATGTTGTCATGTCCCAGGTAGCGTTACACCATAGAAATAGAATAAGCAGGTAGAACGGTAAATAGCATGAAACAGTTTACTAAAATGGGTGGGACTTATAGGCCCAGACGTTGTCTGAGTAATAATTAACCTACTTTAACTCTTCTTCGTGTATTTTCAATGCAACAGATATTAATATTTCGTAAAGTCGCTATTCAGTTGTAAATTATCGTCCACTTTTCTCAGCGCTGGTCAGAATGGACCAATAACAGACGTTTATGATTACAGGATAACGCACTTAATTTAGTCATTTTACACAGATTTCTGCGCTGGTTTTCTGTTTTAACGATAACACGAATAATTGGAATCAAAATTAAAATAAATAAATAAATACATTTTTCTAGTGAACAAATACACCTCCAAAACGCCCAGCGATTTGAATGCGGATAACAGCAGGATTCGGCGCATTGAGCCTCCGAGCGCCCCCTAGAGAAAAATAGCTGTATGTCCCTTTGGATATAGTGACATATGCCGCCCAATGGGCAACATGCAGTCCTCTCATGTGGACTTTCTGCGGCAAGTAAGGAGTTTAGATCCAGCGCTGTTCTTGACTGATGCAGGAATAACGGACGCAGCCAGGCTTGAATGTTAAACACATAGTCGCCGACTTAAAGTGTTAAAGATCGTTGCGAGTAAATGGGATTCAACGTCTGCCGAACAGAATGTAAAGAATTCCTTGAAGGATGTGGGGAATTAAAGGCTCATGCTCTGCGCTGTTATTGTTGTTTATGGCTTATATCTCCGTGTCCTCGGTTAATGCCGGTAAGTTTGCGTGAATTTATTCGTTTTGTTCGGTAATGCCGTTATTATTTATGGTCATTGTTGTAATGGTCATTATTTAAGCTCTCGCGCACCGAAGCCGGTGAAAAAAGACATCAACCCTTCTTGCGCTGAATTTGCACGAATGAACAGATGATGTCAAGGGTTTTGTCTTTTATCTGCGAACAACATGCACAATGAAATGCATTCTGACATATTGGTATGGGCATAGAACAGACAGTTGCGGCTATCAGATGAATAAATGATGCGCTACTACCTGTTCAGCCCTCCATTGGGAAGCCGAAGACGCTCGTGCGTTTCCACTATTCATTCAGACTGTATGTAAATGCTGCGAGCAATTCTTTTGATCATAATTGATTCTGTGAACAGAGATTAATAGAGCTAATATAAACCTGGTCATCGGGCAAAACCCGATTTATCGACATTTTGGGATTTAGGGAATTTGCCTGCATTGAGACACAAAACAATATAGTAGTCTACTGTCATAAGAATGCTTCTGCTAAATGATAAACAATCAGACAATTACTATAGCTAAATAAATACAGTATAATGGTTAACTGCTGTGGTTATCAGTGTAGCCTAATGAATGCATCTTCAGTCCATTTGCATTTTTTTTTTTTTTTTTTTTTTATGCATTAATTGTAAACTTACAAAGCAATATCATTTAATACAGGTGATTTTATTGTAGCCTATATATTTCTCTGGCTTAGATATAGGATAACTAGAGCATAATGATATTTTTTTACAAACTGCAAAATGCTAGCTAGTAAGAAACCTTGTAGAGATAAATGTATAGTTTCCTTAGGAAGTCACCTGTGATTTAATTCTATTACAGTTGTTTGGTGAGGGAGGGCAGCCTACTATTTTACTTCAGAAGCACCTGTTATGAAAATTACATACCACTATACTAGACTACAAATATACAACAGAGCATTTTTTATTATAGCAGTAAAAGTGAAATGATATGGCATTTCCATGTACTGTATCTGCAAAACATTAAATTTGAGATCTGGAGACTCTGATGCATAGTTTAGTAAATCACAAAAGAAATATCTTAATTTATCGTTGTTTTTGTTTTTTGTATTTTTTGTTTAGTTTTATTTCAAAGCATGCCTATCAACAGTTACTTGGTGCATCAACACTTTTTTTTACCAGCCATGTTGATGTTATGGTGTCATAAGTAAAATTAAAAACACAGTGATATATAAAGAGGACAGGACAGTCATATAGAATTATGAGTAAGTGTCAAAGTTAATCACCCCTGGTGGTTATAACATAGCATATACAGTAACATTGCACCTTGAATGGTTAAAAAATGCCTTTTAAAGATCTGTTCATTGTAGTAGACACAATGCATCTGAGTGTTGAACTACTAGAGTACAGCATGTGCAGTGTAATTTAGTGACTGTTCTGTGCTTCTTATTGTGTACAGATTAATTGTAATAGATATCTATGAGGAAGAGGATACACGTGTGAGCATATGTGGTTTAAGACTAACAGAATCCAGCCCACTAAACTATTTCACTCTGGTTTTCTCTTTCATGTGAAGTAGAGATGCAACAAAGCCTCTGTCTATACATCTTTTTACTCAGGCAGAAGCAGTGATGCAGGCACAGGAATATTAATGCACTGAGCAAGCAACATTTCTGTGTTATTATGGCATTAACAGTTTGAAAACAACCTGTTTATTAAATAGACAACAGAGGATGGAGGTAAATCAAAAATGGCAGAAAATAATTGAACAGCTTCAGAGGTTGTACGCTGGGCTTTGTCTTTTTACAGGCCTGTTGTGTTTTGTTATGACGCAGCCTGTGATGAAAAGCAGAGATGCCCCCGTTACGTGAAATGTGAAGTTCCTCGCTCTGAGATCTCACATGTTTGTTTCATCTGACAGTGTCAGGCGTCTCATCAAAGCTACGCGAGGACATTGCGAATATTTTATGAGTCTGATGTTGTTTAGTGATGTTCTGGGTGGAAATCAACTGTGTGCATTAAATATTAGAGCAAACCTACCAGTTTATCAATCAAAGGTGCAGAAGTGGTAGATAAATACTGGACAATGATATTACTCTCACACAAAATTGATATTAAACGAATCCAAAAATAAGAGATGATCAGGTCAACAGTAAGCTCCAATCTAAAATGTTATTAGATGCTGGAGGGCTCACTTCCCATGAGTTCAAGGGAGGTCATGGATCTGTGGATCAGAGGCTGGGATTTGAATCTCAAGGGTGTAATATTCTCAGTCTAGAGGTCAGACTTAGCTGTGGATGAGAGAGTCCATATTGTAATATGAGGAATCTGATCTAATAAGTGGCTACAGGGTGAATCTCACAAGAAATGTTCAGACCATATTTCACCATAAAACCAAAAGAAAAAAATATGGAATTATATTTAGCATAAAAAAGCCTTAAAAATTAAGCCTATTTTGGGACGATTTTTGCATTGTGACATTATTTTCATGAAAATGAAAGGAATATTCCGGATTAAATACAAGTTACGCTCAATCGACAGCATTTGTTGCATAATGTTGATTATCATAAAAAATATTATTTAGACTCGCCCCTTTAAAAAAAAAGCAAAAATCGAGGTTACAGTGAGGCACTTACAATGGAAGTGAATGGGGCCAATTTTTGGAGGGTTTAAAAGCAAAAATGTGAAGCTTATAAAAGCACTTACATTAATTCTATTACATACGTATTATTTGAGCTGTAAAGTTGTTTAAATCGGTATTTTTACAGTCATTTTAGGGTTTGTTGACATTACATCGTCATGGCAATGAAGTTGAAAAATTGGCTATAACTTTACACAGAAAAGGTTAGTAAGCAATTTTATAACACTAAAATCATGTTAACACGTATATTGTTTATGCCTTGTGGCTATACTTTTGAAACAGTGAGTATTTTAACATTTACTGATTGGCACCATTCACTTCCATTGTACGTGCCTCATTGGAACCCAGATTTTTGCTTTTTTTTTTTTTAAAGAAAAGGAGGGGCAAGTCAAAATAAATGTTTGTGGCATTCAGTTCTATGCCACAAATGCTGTCAATTGAGCTTAACTTTTATTGAACCCGGAATATTCCTTTAAGCACATTTCTTCCCCAGATTGTCATGACTGTAATGCAAAAAATGAATGTAAAATTGCAATAAGTAATGTAATGCAAAAAAACAAATAAATTAAATCTAATTGTTGTAATACAATAATGAAATTCAGATCCTCATTCCATGATTTTTTTATTTATTAAATAAAATAGAATCAATACAACAAATTCTGGCACTTAAATTTGTACACTTACAATTGTACTTTATAAATGTCATATATATATATATATATATTTTTTTTTTTTTTTTTTTTTTTTGTGCACTATAGGAATGGAATAATATTGCAAAATACAATTTTCTATTTTTTTATTTAGATTTTGTTTACACTTTTCTTGACTGTTTTAATGCAATATCATGTGGTCAGAGCTGTGGTTGATGTATGTCGTCTTGACACATTAAGCCTTGGTGCTCATGCAGCTGGAGCAGGTTTAAGTCTCACCGATTCTTTTTGCACTATATTTGTAGAAAAAAAAAAATAAAAATAAGCTATTAGCATATGAGCAAAGTGATACTGTAAAATAAGTAATGTGCAATTTACTTGGGCTGGACCTGCACCATGTTGCTTTTTGATGTTGTTTGAATTCAGACCAGTGGTCTGATTTTGCAAAGCTGATGTGTGTAACTTGGCTTGGTCAGTGGCATAAGTTTGGGGCGGGACTATCTGTTTGACCAAACCAAATTCAGATGAGGACATTATTTGGAAAAAGCTCTTTGAAAACAACCAATATTTCTGCAATTCTGTTTTGTGAAGCTATTGGCATAGAAATTACACACTTCAGCTTAAACAGCCCAACTTCTCTCCATCTTATGAGCTTCAGGTTTCTATTTATAAAGTAATAGAACCCCAAACTCTGCCCCAGGTTTTGGTGCAGGTTCTTGACCAAAATTGACCCCAATAGACAGTGGTGTTAAGCTAAGGTACATATTTATGTCGCCTGCCATGGCCAAGGACTGAAGATGCAGTCAAGCCAAGTCAGGAGATTCACCTCATAGCCTGGGCTCCCTAAATCACCACTGCAGCTCTACTTAATGACTATCACTGGACAGGTGCACTTCTCAGGCATGACAGAACCAGGCTACAACACTCATGCTTTCTACAAGGGTGACTAGCAAATATGATTGTTAGGTCACTGTGACATTCTGAAAAATGTTTGTCTTTGCTGACAGATTAATATACTTTTGGTATGGTTTCTGGCTGCAAGCCAAGGAACAATAGAACATGCTATAGCATATAGCATGAATCCCAGGAGAGCAGTCATTACTAAGCAATGGGATCCAGAAAGACTGACTGAACAGTTCAGGAGTGTAAAAAGCTAGGCAAATACACCTCTTCTCTAACTCTGCAGCTAGGTTTGTGTACATGACAGGTTCTTGAAGGGCGGGGATAAAACGGACAAAAAACTTTTGACAACAAAGCTGTTCAGGTTGTGGTCAAAAAACCCAGAAGAGAACTACCATTTTCCAGCTATGGGTTGCCTCTGGATTTTCCTTTGGGTTTTTATAATTGCAGTTTTTGATTTATGAGTAAAATAAGGTCTTTGGTAAACATTACTTAAAGATACTTGGATGTTTTGTTCTACATCATAAATTACACACAGTCATACCGCAAATGTAAATTTTGAAGCCGCTGTGTTTTAAAAAAAAAAGTATGTTGTTAAGAAGTTGCTAGCTAAGAACTACTATGGTTTTCAGTCTCATCAGGCACATTCACTCAGATGCTTGTGGTATTTGTAGTCCTTATCTTGTCACTTACATTAGCATCATAAGTTTTTTTTTTTTTAAAACACAGCGGCTTCAGCATTCAAGTTTAAGATATGACTGTGTGTAATTTATGTTGTAGAACAAAACGTCCAAGTACTGTATCTCCAATTAATGTTTACCACAGACCTTATTTCATCATAAATTGAAAACCCCCATTCTAAAAACCCATAGCAAATTCCTGAGGAAACCCATGGCGAATTAGCCTACAAATTGGCGTCACGGCTTAACTGCCAGGCAGCCCTGCACATGTCAGTACAGAAGAGTCATTCATATCAGCGGAAGAACAAGTTATGACATAAATCTAACTACTGTTAATACTGTGTGTGTTTTGCATTAAAATAGTCAGGGGTATATGCCAATAAAATGTTTTTAAGGTCTAGCCATTCCTTCTTTAGATCTGACTGAAGAACAAACATGACTTCTTTATTTGTTATGAAAAGTTTTTATTGATTCCTTATAACATATAAAAAAACAAATATATATAAAAAAATAACAGAGTATTTGGAGTCACATTAGATTATTTACAATCCTTCCTCCCGAACATTAACCACCCCACCCCACCACCCAACACAAACAGATACCCCAGTGGTCAAATAAAATTGACAAAGACACACAAACAAAAAATAAAACAGAAGAAAATATTTAGAAATACATTTAAAAAAAGTATATGCTCAAAAACAAAAAGGCTACAACATACACATTTAAAACAACACGTCTCCCTCCACTGTCCCTCCCCGAGAGCCCTCCAAAAAGGCCAAATAGCTGCCCCACCTCCTGATGAACATATCCATGTTGCCTAGCCTTCTATATGACAACTCTTACCAAGCTGCCACCCTGCACATCTCCTCGCACCACTCACGAAACGAGGGGGCTCCAGCTGACTTCCATCCTCTAAGGATAACCTGTCTGCCCACCATAACACCGGCCAGGATCCAATTCTTCATGTACTTATCTCCTACATCAATGACCACCCCGTCACCCAAAATACAGAGCCTGGGGCAAAAGGAGATCTGAGTACCCAATACGTCGGCCATAATATTCTGGACCCTCAACCAAAACTCCTGTATCTTACGACACCCCCAAAAAACCTGGGTGGTGTCTCCATCTTCTAAATGGCATCGCCAGCAGGTGGGTGTGTCCTTAAGACCAAGTCTATACAATTTAGAAGGGGTCCAATAAAATCTATGTAGAATCTTAAATTGCATAAGGCGCACCCTTGCATCTCTAGATGCAGACTTGACATTTTTAAGAATACTAGCCCACACTCCCTCCTCCAAAAACAAATTTAAATCTTCCTCCCATAATCTTTTGAGGGAATTTAAAGCTCCGTCCCCCAGACTCTGAATTAGCAGGGAGTAATACACTGATGCCTCATGACCTTTTCCAAAAGCAGTAATCACCACTACCAGAGTATCTGCCGCACTAGGGGGGTGCATGCCACTCCCAAAAACAGTGCAGAGTAGGTGGCGCAGCTGTAAATACTTACAAAATTGAGATCTGGGAATTCCAAATTTTGGACCAAATTTTCAAAAGGTCTCAATACTCCACTCTCATATAGGTCACCGAGAGTATTAACCCCCCTCACAATCCAATCTGACCAACAGAAAGGGGACTTATTAATGCATAGTTTAGGGTTCTGCCAAATGCTCGAGGCTACGTTTAAATAAATATGTGAATTAAACACTCTGGACACTTTTGTCCATATCGAGTGTAAATGCAAAATAACGGGGTGTGACTTAACTTCTCCAATTAATTTGATCGAAAGGCTATGCAGAGGCGAGATAGGGGCAAGAGCTTCCTTTTCAATACAAAACCAGGGAGGGGCTCTCTCAGGTGGAAGCAACCAATGAGCCAAATGTCTGAGACCGAATGCATAATAATAAAACAAACTCTTGGGTAGGCCTAACCCACCTTTGTCAATCGGCCTATGTAACTTATTGAAATTTAACCTGGCACGCTTACCATTCCAAATGAAGGACTTCGCTATGCTATCAAACTGCTTGAAATAAGAGAGAGGGACATCTATAGGGAGAGATTGTAACAGGTAGTTGAATTTTGGAATACAATTCATTTTAATTACATTAAACTTCCCAATCATTGATAAGTGTAATGAAGCCCACCTGTCCACATCATTCGAAAACCTTTTTATTAAGGGATCAAAATTAACTCTGACTAAATCAGACAAATTTGCTGGGAATAAAATTCCCAAATACTTAATGCCCTGTTTGGGCCACTGGAAGGCGCCCGGCTGGAAGGCCGTTGCTGGACAGTACACTGTCAAAGCCAAAGCTTCGGATTTAGACCAATTGACTTTGTATCCTGCGAAATTGGAAAAGGAATTAATAATTCTGTGGAGGCAAGGCATAGATCTAGTGGGGTCAGAGACGAATAATAAAATATAATCTGCTTAAAGCAGAAGCTTATGCACCACACCTCCCGCCGTCACCCCTGGAAAATCATCCTCCTTTCTTATCACGGCTGCTAATGGTTCCAGGGCAAGACAGAACAATAATGGGGAAAGAGGGCAACCCTGCCGAGTGCCCCTATTCAGAGTAAAATAATCTGAAATTAATCCATTTGTTTGTACCACTGCTACGGGGTGTTTATAAAGTAACTTAATCCAACCAATAAATGTACTCCCGAACCCATACATTTCCAAAATCTTAAAAAGATGATCCCATTCTACCATATCAAACGCCTTTTCAGCGTCAAGTGAGATGGCAGTGACCGGAGACTGATCTTTCGCTACTGACCACATGATATTGATGAAATGCCTAATGTTATCAGAAGAGCTGCGGCCCCGAATAAACCCCACCTGATCTATATGTATAAGAGATGTCATAACCTTACAACATTTTTACATCTAGTTGGATCATGGAGATTGTATGGTAACTTTAATACTCGTTTGGATCTTTGTCCTTTTTAAGAATCAGACTGATCCGGGCTTGTGTCATGGTTGGAGGAAGCTTTCCCTTCTTTAATGATTCAGTATAAACTTCTAACAAAAGTGGAGCCAGTTCTGTAGCATAGGATCTAAAAAATTCTGCTGCAAAACCATCTGGCCCCGGAGCCTTGCCAGTAGGTAGGGACTTAATTACCTCGTCAAGCTCCTCCAAGGTTATCTCAGAATCAAGAGAGTTTTTTTGCTTAGTCTTCAGTTTAGGAAGATCTAATGGTTCCACAAAATTTCTAATATCTTCATCAGTAGACGAAGATGTGGAACTATAAAGATCAAGATAGAATTCTTTAAAGGCATTATTAATATCAATGACCGAGGTAAAAATTTCACCACCAGCAGATTTCACTGAGGGAATGGTAGAAAAAGACTCTCTCTGCTTTATATATCTAGCCAAAAGCTTCCCTGCTTTGTCCCCTGACTCTGAGTATGACTGTCTTTCCCTGAATAACCAAAACTCCACTTTCTGCGACAAAATAGTATAATATCTGTATTTCAATTGGGTCAATTCTCTGAGGCCATCAGATGACATACGTGCGCTTCAGCTCTGCCTCTGCACTTTTAATATTTCCTTCCAACTCCACGAGTTCTCATGCTTTGGATTTTTTGATGAATGAGGCATACTGTATGATCCGACCCCTAAGAACCGCCTTAAGTGCCTCCCAAGCCACGCCCACAGAGGATACCGAGGACCAGTTGGTCTCTATATAAACACTGATTTCAGTCTTTAACATTTGTTGGAATTCAGGACTTTGCAAAAGGGATACATTAAGGCGCCAACTATATGATTTATTTTTCTCTATATGTGGCAACACCTCCAAACTCACCAGGGCGTGATCCGAGACTAAGATATTTTCAATTGAGCAGTCAACAACAGATGAAATGAGGGATTTGGATATCCAAAAAAAATCTATTCTAGAATAAATCTTATGGACTGATGAAAAAAAATTTTAGTCCCTACCAGATGGGTTCAAAAGTCTCCAATATCTGTAAGACCAATATTTTTACACATCCTGTGAAGCGTCAATGTTGCTCTAGGAGGCTTGCACACTTTTGCTTCACTATGATCATGGACTGAGTCCATCAAGAGATGAAAGTCTCCTCCCAAAATTATATCATGAGGGGTGCCAGCGGCTTGCAACATCCCTTCAAGATCTATAAAAAAGCTCTGATCATCAGCATTAGGTGTGTAAATATTAGCCAAAATCAGACTTTGCCCATGAATATCTGATAAAACAATAACGACTCTTCCTAATTTATCATTAAACTGTTTGAGAAATTTGAATTGTAAATGTTTATTTACCAATATAATGACTCCCTTGCTCTTAATTGAACCAACACTAAAGAAAACATGTCCACCCCATATCTTCCCAAATTTTTCAGCTTCCTGCGGGGAAAGATGTGTTTCTTGAAAAAACACTATATCACATTTCTTACGTTTAAGAAATTAAATAACTTTCCTTCTTTTTATGGGGTGCCCCAACCCATTCACATTCCACATGGAGAGAGATAGTACACTCATACCAACATTTGACATTTTGATATAATAGAAAAAATAAATTGTGTGCCAAAAACAAAATTATGAAGATCAAATTTCAACATCAATGCAACAGTAAAACCCCGAACTTCTCCCCGAACAAAACAAACAGAAAAAAGAAAAATGTGCGCATTAACCCCACGCACGAAAGCACCAACCGGCGTCAATCCCTTAAAACTCAAAGAGTCCATGTACGCCAACGAGAGCCCCCGTGACAACTTTGCCATTGGATTGCTCAATTTTGCCTAACAAATTTGTAAGGCAAAATTACATAACATCAAATATTTTGTTAAACAAACCCCAGCCAATAGGCAGAATAAACACAAAGAACGTGTAGACTCATTCACAGAACTGTCTCAAAGTTGTGTTCCTTCACATAACAAATTCCAGCCGATATAAAGCCGTTCAGTTTCCTCGGTCAAACAAACGAATCTTCAGTGAGCCAGCTGATGAGTGCAGCATTTGACATTATCATTCCAATGTCCCACGAAAATACTCCACAAATCATACTCCAGCCAACAGGAGGCATAAGCACAAGGAACTGACAGATTCATCCATAACTGTCCCGAAGTAATGTTATTTAACAAAACAAGCTCCAACCGCTAGGCGGGACCAGCACAAAACTAAACGAAACACGCATCCCGGTTCCTCAGATGGTCAAGAGTCAATTCACTCGGAGGCCGCATAAAAGTATGTCCCATGATTTACACAGTCCACCAACTTTATAAAAGACATCCTTTGTGTGGGCATGTAGATATTCTGCGGTCATCCGTAGTGACTATTCTCAATCTGCCCGGGAACTTCATTGTAAAAGTGATCTTCCGTCAATGCAAAAGTTTCTTTAAGGAAAAGTGTTAATCCTCAAAACAAAACAAACTCCAACCACTCGGCGTAGCCAACGCAAAAGAAACAAAAATGGCGCCCAGCTTCCTCCAAAAGCCAGAGTATGTACAGTGAGTCAATCCACTCACAAGAAAAACACCCAATGGTTACTCACCCATTGTTTCAATAAAAGACATTGCCTGATTGGGACATGTAAATATTTGCTGCCGTCCTTGGTGTTTATTCTCAGTCTGGCTGGAAACATCAGAGCAAAATTGATCTTCCGCTGATGTAAGAGTTTCTTGCATTCCTTAAACCGATCGCGTTTCTCTCTTGTCAAGTTCGCAAAGTCCGGGAACAAGAAAGTATTGTAATTCTTCTAAGAAAGCTTTCCTTTGCTCCTCGCCTGGCGCAACACAAGATCTTTATCGGATGATTTCAAAAATTTGGCCAGAATCGATCGGGGCCTTCCTCCCTCAGCGGATCTGTGAGCCGGGACTCTGTGAGCTCGCTCGATTTCCAGCTTATGGCCTGTTATGTCGAGCAGACTCGGGAAAAGCTCATCTAAGAATTTCACCATATCTCTGCCCTCCTCATGCTCAGGAATTCCAACAATTTGAATGTTATTCCTGCGGCTTCTATTCTCAAGATCTTCAAGCTTTTCAAGAACATGTTCCAAATCAATTTTGGATTAGCGGCTAATTCCCTCTCTGATGACTCCAAATAATCGATTGGTTTTTCAACATCTGTCACTCTTGTGACTAGCTCAGAGAATTTTTTTCCATCGCCGTAATCAATTGACGTAATACAGCGAGGTCCTCCAAGTCCACAAGTACCTTCGTCAACATCACCGACATGTTGGACAGTTGACGCTGGATTCCTTCTCCCACCGCGCCATCCAAATCGAGTCCCCGGTCCACAGGCCTATCTGGGCTTTCATCTTGAAACCGTAAGTGTCTTTTAATGTCTCCAGAGCCTGATGATTTTGACTTATTTGCCATGTTTACCTCAAACAGCAAATGTGTAACTGGGTGTATCGAATTTCACCGGATTATATCATGAAAATAATAAACAAAATTAGCAAAGTGCGCAGAGCTGTCTCTCACACGTCTGCCTTCGCATGGCGTCACCGTACTCCCACAAACATGACTTCTTAACCTTTACTAACAAATAGGTTTGGATCAACTTTACTTTGAAAATAAAAACATAATTATTTTAACATATCATTTACAAACTATGAAAAATAAGAGGAACATTTAGATCTGCTAAAGCCCATATCTAATATAATTTTTAATCATAATTTTACATAAGATTACATATAAAACTGAAAAATATTTTCCTTCCAAACAATGAGAGGAAAATGAGCCTTTCCTTGTCCTACAAATTTAGTGCATTTGTACACAGGAGCCAGATAATCATTGGTAAACAGAGAACATACTGATTTGAGGATGTTGGGGCAGACTGATCTCATTGTGAAATCGGAAACAGGAGGTGGATTTTTCTTAAGCTAAAATCAGTCTTCTCCTTTACAGTTTTGAAACATGCCACCCAGTGGCCAAAGTGGTAAGTGTTGTTGGGCATATGGGCAAATGTGAGCTCCATTTTTCTAGTGTAATGTTTTACTCCACCTAACCATCAGTGGAGTAAAAATGTTATGTTGGAGGGAAAATGCAGCAAAATAATCGTGCTTGTCACCGATTATGCAAACACGATTACTTCTTGGTTTCAACACAGGCTCCAAACCTGAGTCTCCAATGGATGACCGCAATGAGCTGATGCAAATGTTTTTATGAATGGGGCCGATCCTAGGGTACTGGAAGTCTTGGAAATAACAGGCCGACTTTCAGTGTAATCATGTTGGTTGGGGATTGAGAACGCTGACACACATCTGTATATAGAACCAAACACAGTCAGGATGTATGCATGTTCAGTGGTTCTTCATGTTATAACTTACATGTACAGACCCTAAACTGATTAGACATGCCCGTTTAGCATGTGAAGAGTGGAGAATAAAAGCAAACTTTTCTGTGGAGTTTCGCTTTTTATCATCGATATCTCTTTTGTTTAAAAAGATGGTTTTTAAGAGCAGACACCACTTTTGTAACAATTGTTGTGGTAAAATATTTTTAAAACTGTAGATTTGACCACACACCACAGCTAAATAATTTGCATAAATACATTTGATTAAATAAGATGACGAAGGGGGCCTGGGTAGCTCAGCGAGTATTGACGCTGACTACCACCCCTGGAGTCACGAGTTCAAATCCAGGATGTGCTGAGTGACTTCAGCCAGGTCTCCTAAGCAACCAAATTGGCCCAGTTGCTAGGGACGGTAGGGTCACATGGGGTAACCTCCTCGTGGTCGCTATAATGTGATTCTTGCTCTCGTTGTGGCACGTGGTGAGTTGTGCGTGGATGCCGCAGAGAATAGCGTGGGCCTCCACATGCACTATGTCTCCACGGTAATGTGCTCAACAAGCCACGTGATAAGATGCGTGGATTGATGGTCTCAGACGCGGAGGTAACTGAGATTCATCCTCTGCCACCCGGATTGAGGCGAGTCACTAAACCACCACGAGGACCTAGAGTGCATTGGGATTTGGGCATTCCAAATTGGGGAGAAAATCTTTTTTTTTTTTTTTAAATAAATAAGATGATGTAGTCAAAAATACGCTTGCCTAAACTGTGCTGGTTCATGTTTTATAAAGCAGTGTGACTGAACTAAGGCCAGAAAAACTTAAACATGCACTCTCTGGTCCGGATCTGTGCGCTAACTGACCACTGAATGCGGTTGACTGCGCAGCTTAGTGTTTTTAAACTCACCGCAGATTTTTAACGCAGAGAGCGCTCTGATGATCGTGACTGCGAGGCGGTTTTATCAAAATCAGAAGAAGGCAGGGCCGGTACAAGGATCAGATCTTCGGTGGGGTACTTGTATGTTGGGGGTGGGGGCAGTATTCTGACACTCTTGTTATATTATGTTTTGCACTTTCTGTAGTTTTCTCCATGTGTTACCCTGCTTGTTTCTGTTCCCTGTCTCTTTCATAGCCCAGCCCCCTCATTTCCTTGATCATTTGTTCATTTGCTCCATCTGCCCTCCTCGTTTGCCCTCCTGATTTTTCCCCCTTTATATTCTCCTTGTGTCTCTTGTCTTGTGCTGGATTCTTCTTCGTGTTTTCCTCATGGTCTGCCATGTGTTTCCCATTGGTCTGGTTAGTTCATGTTTTTGTTTGTTTTCTGTTTGTTTTCCTAGTTTGGAAACATAGTTTCTATCCAGTTCTTCTTTGCGGTTTTTTTGTTTTCTGCCCTTTTTGTATATTTTTATTTTTTTTTATATATATATATATATATATATATATAAAGTAGTCTGAAAACTGTCTGTGCTTGGGTTCCCCTTAATAATTCCTGACAGAAGAATCCAGTCAATTTTTGAACCCAGCAGACATCAGCTCTCAAAGTATGGGTCTGTTTCTCTGCCCAACTCCCATCTCGTCATGTTTTTGGACCGCTCCCAGGGTTGTCGGCCCATTAGGGCGTGTGCCCATGCTCTTCTCAATGCGGCCCAGAAACTATGCTTGGGTGAGCTTCTCATTAAGCTTCTCTTTCTTTCCCCTTACTAATTCCTGACATGGTAATTTATTGGACAAAATATGTAGGAATTTTTATTAAAGGCTTGTAAGGGTTAAGGCCTCAACAGCCTGTCAGGCACTAAGCAGGACACATTTTTCCAGTGGGTGGTGAATGATAAGCCACGTCATCTCATTTGGTAAATGTGCAATTTTTGTGCCACCGGTAGCACCAAATGAAAATGCAACAATAGTGATTGTCTCCAAACCTTCCCCCATCAACCAAACTCATGAAAGAAATTAAGCTCAAAACTATGTTTTAAAGAAATATCAGAAATATACAAAATAACAAGATATCAGATTATGAAAGCGGAAATGTTAAATTTAGATGCATGTGTATCTCCGAATGGCTGAACAATATGCGCTTGACAGCTGTGCTTTAACATCTCATACACTGTAAATCACCATTTGAAGTACTGGCCATTTGAAAGCTTGACCAGTCATCATATATAGAGAAGCCAAGCTTACAGGTGGGACAAAAATACGTTGATTGAAAGCCCAGTAGGCAATCAGATGCAGATCCAATGCAAATAGTAATCTTAAAACTCCCATCGACTCCTAAAGTAGCTCGGCTTCCAGGCGGGACCCAAAATTATGTGTTTAGAGCCTCTTGTCCAATGAACATCAATCTTTTGCACCATTGATTTCAGTTATACAGATTTCTGCCATAGACTTCCATTGAAGCACGGCTTCAGAAGGGCTCTGTGGGCCGTGTGTCCACTGACTTCTATGCACATTTTCATGTAGAAGAAAGCAGACCATGTTACTTGAATGAATCGCATGATAGATATGTGATATTATGCACTTTTATTCGCAAAAATATTTAAATGCACAAAGAGTAATATGTAATGTACACTCACTGAGCACTTTATTAAGAACACATGTACACCTACTTATTCATGCGATTATCTAATCATGCAATAGTGTGGCAGAAGTGCAGTGCATAAAATCATGCAGATATGGGTCAGGAGCTTCTGTTAATGTTCACATCAACCATAAGAAAGGGAAAAAATGTGATCTCAGTGATTTCGACTGTAGCATGCTTGTTGGTGCCAGATGGGCTGGTTTGAGTATTTCTGTAACTGCTGATCTTATGGGATTCCATGCATAACAGTCTCTAGAGTTTACTCAGAATGGTGCCAAAAACAAAAAAATATCCAGAGGGCAGAAATGCCTTATTGATGAGAGAGACCAATGGAGAATGGCCAGACTGGTTCGAGCTGACAGAAAGGCTACGTTAACTAAGATCGCCACTGCTAAAAGTTGACATGATAGGCTGCTTAAACAAACAGAGCAATTTTTTGAAAGAGTGTTTGCATCCGTCGGGAAATCAACCTACAAATGGTTTACTTACAGTTGTCTCTGCATATTAAACTGGCATAGGAGAAAGTATTTTAACTTTGAAATCCATGAAACTTGAATTTCAAAAGAACACCACTATAGGCGTCATTAAACTAGTTGCAAGTGGTCTAAATGCATGTTACATTTAGAGCCCGACCGATATGGGATTTTTGAGACCAATACCGATTTTAGAGAGGGAAAATTCACCGATATGGTGACTGATATAGCTAATTTTTGAGCTGGAATGAAAACAGACCTTTTCTATGTGGACTGTGCACAGATTTAGCACTGATATGACTATGCAAAGGTTCTCAGAAGGCTGCTTTCTTAAACATTTTTTATCAAAGAACATTTGACATTATTATTATACATTGTCAACAAATTCTAGAAATGAACACTGAGAAAATAAAGAATAAATAAAAATACAATAAATAGCTTAATAAACATCAGTACTGTTAGTATGTCAATTGCTGACCACTTAAATAAAGAATAAATAAAATAAAAATAATTACTGTATGTTTAGTATAAGTCAATTGCCCACCATTAAAATAAAGAATAAATAAAAATAAAATAAATAGCTTAATTAACATCAGTATTCTGTTTAGTATGTCAATTGCTGACCATTTAAATAAAGAATAAATAAAAATACAATAAATAGATAAATAAACATCAGGGGCTGGTTGCACCAGCTATGCGCACATTACAGCTTAGCCTAGTTGTAGCATAAATGGGCACTAAGTCACAATTTATGCTCTACTAAATATTTGACCGTTGCACCATCAAACTTAGTAGAACGTAAACCTACGTATAAACTAAATATTTACGGCAGCCTCCAACCAGGAGTAACTGATGGAATAAAAAAGCAGACTCATTTAATGACATCAATGAGCTCATGTTTTGGTTGACAGGCTTCAGTCCTTTAGACATATATGATGATTCTGGCATTTACACTCATTTACATTTACGAGAGAGAAAGAAAAAGTACTTTTAAGCGGCTCTTCAGCATGAAACCGATCTAACGGTGCTGTTTTTAGGGTGCGTCACCCGGTGTCAAGTTTCAACACATTTAAAATATATATATAGGATATTAAAATGAATAAATGTCTATTTTTCCAGCCTGTTGTATTAGCATTTATCACCCCTCATTTATTTTAGATACAGTTCCTATATATTATTATTTACACAGGGCAAATATACTATTTATTAAATCTACTTTTATTACACATCCTATTTTAATGTCTGGAAAACCAGACTTTTAAATATTACATTTTATAAATGCAATGACTGGAATTGTTCGGTTGAAGGGGGTACCAAACTGTGAATTCTGAACAAAACAGTTTGGTGAAAACATGTTTACACGCTGACAAGGTATGAAAGTAGCTATGTGGTTAGCTAGTTAGCTGTAAGCTCATTGCCACAGAGAGTAAAAGATGGACTTTATTACTTTCCAGCATTGTGTCTCACCAACTAGATAACAGCGAAGCGTGAAATCAACACTCACCACACACAATCCACCACCGCACCGTTGTCTGCTGAGCTGCAAAAAGCTTCACTGACAAACTATAGCTAGCTAACTCAATAAACATGAGTGACATGGTTGTCAGGGACAGGGTTAACGTTATATTAGTTATATAAAATGATGGGGTCATTTTTTATTAACTTTCCAGTGTGTATTTCACAAATTAGTTAGCAATTTAATGAGAAGAGACCGTTAAAATCCGCACCGTTTAACTCCGCCCTGTCTGTAGAGCCACCGTCAGCTCAGAGTCAGCTCTGTAAACAATGGAGTCAGAGCACGCTCTGCTGGACAAACTATGCTATGACACCAATTCTAAAGCATTGTTTTCTGCATTATATGTTCTGAAAAAAGTTTTCATATCTGCGCATATCGGTAAAATATATGCCGATACCGATATATCGGTGAAAGGCTAATATATAATATCATTATATATATCGATATCGATTAGATATAGCGGTCGGGCACTAGTTACATTACTCCTCTATTTAAAGTGCAATGTATGACTGTTATAAACACAACCCTCATAGTGGGAGACATATTGTGTCCTCAGGGATGACTGGCTCTCTCTGTCTGTCATCCCCTTTAAATACATAATTTCCCCATCTGCAGGGTGTGAATTTGTTACATTGTGATGGACGACGTTAAGTAGACAACCATTTCACTTTGTAGTCAACAAACATTACTGATGATTAGATCTTCATGGCACCGATTTATGTGATGGCACATTATCATCCTGACAAGTGATGACACACAACACAACTCATGGAGTCTCCTGAAGTCACTGCACAGCATTTCCATTAAAATCATGAAGAAAATAGCCAATGGCCAAATGGCAGCTGGCTTTTGTTTCAGGCCATTTTCTTTGTTTGATGACTTTCAAAGACAAAGAGGCTGGTTCAGATAACAATTTAAGAATTCCCACACAGTAAATAAAGTAAAGAGCAGTGGAAATATTGATCTAGAGCAAGCATAGACAGAGTTGAGCATCAGGGCATTTCCAGCAGCCAAACTATGCTGTCCTTTTTGGCATCAGAAAAAGAGCTAGAGACTGAGACAAGACTGAGAACTTGAAACTCATTTTGTGCTATCTTTATCTGGTCATTTCACAGACATATAAGAATATCTACATGAATGTCTAAGGGGCCGTTCACACCTAACACATGTAGGGCTTTCCTGGTTGTTTAGATCAGTGTTACTATCAGAAATAATTAATAATTATTTCTTTAGTTATTAATTAATATTTAAATTAATTAATTGAATCTAACTCATTAAAACCTCATATGGGGCTCCAGTAAATGTAGTGCGCTACGTTTAGGAGCTGGTTTGGTTATTAGCAATAATCAATAATTATCAAAGATAATTATTAATTATTAAAATCAATAGAACATTGATGAGAATAAATGTTAGCTTTTTTAAATCCTTTAAATCAACTATTATCAAAGATAATCACTAATCATTAACATCGATGAAACATTAATTAAAATTAACACTAGCTTATTGATCATTCAAATTCAACAATCATCAAAGATAATTATCAATTATCAAAAATCAATAGAATATTAATAAGGATTCATATTGATGGGGCACCACCCTGGAATCAGGGACTAATAACCAGATAGTATAAGAGTCTCAATATTAGATTGTTTTCTTAGGAAAATCGACATCCAAAGAATATCGATTTTCGGGAAAAAACAATGAATGAAGGCTTGAATCCGAGCACTGACATCCCGTCAGCATGACACAGGTGTATGCAAAACAAACCAAAACACATCTCTTTGTAATATAACAAAGTTTGTTTATGCAGTAATATCAATTAATAATTAATACAATGCAGTCAATAAACTTCCGACTTACAACTACAAACTAAACAGTGATATGATTAGATATGGAAACCAAAATAATCCTATAACACATAAAGTGTGTGTGTGTGTGTGTGTGTGTGTGTGTGTGTGTAAGGAGGGATGTGCACAAAATGGCGGACGTGACTCTCGTGGAGAGTATGTCATGCGAGACTTATGACCAGAGAATATGGCCGCGAATGTGGGCGGAGAGAAACCAGTCAATGGTGTCTACCAGTTTACCGCATGTATCTGCTTGTACGATAGCTTAGGGACAAAGCTGAGCTTTATCACGAAGCTATCTACTAGCCAAAAATGTGTGTGAGAATGTTTGTGAGGGGTCACGTGTGTGTGGTTAGTAAGAGAGAGAGAGAGAATTAAGTGACAGCCCCAAAGCCGGTTTCGCGATCGTGGGAGAGAAAGCAGCTGTTTATCACTCAGAGACGCGGTGGACGGCTCGTAAACCGTCCCGCGGTCTTTGATTCTTTAATGGATAAACTCAGTTTGCCGGTCTCACCCGCGATGGCGGAAATGCACAACAGTCCAATGTGGTTGGACTACAATACAGCAAATCTCATTCATGATAATTAATACCCTGAGTATTAATAATGAGTGGACACGGCAGTCCGTAAACTGTACAAGCAATAACCTTGATACACAAGAATAACACACTATAATATTCTATCTCTGCCCAGACGTAAACCTCTTACTTGAATCGCATGAGGACATAGAATGTGTGTTCATCCGTCCTTTAACTCAGACTCGGTTCCTCGAGGCTCGGGTGATGACGGGAGGCCATTTCTCGCTCTGTCGGCGTGCGGTATGGCTGCCGATTCTCGGCGGGCTGGCGGAGAAATCAGCGACGTCGACTTGATTGAAGATGGAAGAGAAATCTTTAATCTCTTCACTTCTGTAGGCAAATGGATGAAGATGCGGATTGCTTGGCGGTCTCCTTCGGATCCGTTAGAGTGTTCGGTGTTTCAAGTCGGACGTTACTTCCTTGTGCCACGAGGCTACACCTGAGAGCAACGATGAGCTGCGTCTATGCATGGTGAGCAAAGTTGCTGGAAGCAAATCCCGGAAGCATTTCAGAGGTATTTCTACTCCTGATGATGTCATGGTTGAGGTGCGTTCTGTCGTGTGCCTCATCCAATAGGAGTTAGAGTTCGATCCTTTAGTGAGCAAGGCTTCATGGGATTTGTAGTCTGTTTTGGACTCCCTTTGTTTGATTTTGGCGTGATTTTTATCAGTAAAATTTATGACTTGGTATGTGGGCCTGAGTTAGGTTTTACGACTGTGTTAGGCCTGCCTTTGTCTTCTATCTGAATACATGAGGCCCAACACACATTTTTGCTTCTGCCCACAGTGATTTTCTATTGTTTTTCTATGTAAACGCAATTTGACAGAAGTTTTTGACCATTGCGCCATGTCTCACTGTTTTTTCAGTGTCTAGTGCTGGAGCGCTGCATTTGTAGAAGTTGTGTGAAGTTAATAGAACTCCAACTTTTAAAAATGCACCTCAAGACACCATCGTTCTGTTCTATTGGTCACTGTCAGGGCTGTAGCTAATGGTGTGAAAGGTGGTAATGATTCTAATGTCCCACAGCCAATTTTGCATTTTTTTATATTAAAGGGGCCCAGATCAGTCAGGGGGCCCAGAATTCCTTGCTTCGGAAATTGCTGTCACTACAAATCACCAACTGTATTTGAAATCAAGTGACTTCAGGTCGCTTTTCACTGGAAAATGCTGTCAGTGTGAATGCAACATTTTTCGTAGTTTTTTTTTTTTTTTTTTTTTCTGCTGGCGAACCATAAAATGGTCAAGAAATCTGCATAGAAGGAATTTCAAATATTCTAGGTTCTAGTTTGCTTTCGCCAAAGTGACAGTGACAGGACATTTTGTTGAGCGATTGGCTTCTATTCTCTGCAGCATTTTTCTGGGTAGCCCCGCCCACTATGAAATCTTATTGGTCAAAATCCAGCTCCTCATAAATGTATTAAACATAAAGTATCTTCTGATTGGCTGTGATTGTGTCATGTTGCGCAACAGTTTCCCGCTCAGTGTGGACAGAATTTTTTCTCTCTGGAAACTTGTCACATCTGTCACCTGGTTAGGACACAGTGTTAATAGAGAAATGGTTCTAACTGTGTTTACTGTTTTCTTTTTTGTTGTGTTTTTTTTTTTTTTTTTTTTTTTTGTCCTCATCAGATAGTTTATCTGCTCCACTCAATGTGACCATCAAAGCACTGGAGGGGAACTCAGCGATAGTGACATGGGACATTCTGGAGGGAGACCCAGTCATTGGGTTTGCCATCACCCAGCAGGTACTGAAGAAGTTTATGGTCCATTTAGAGTCCTTACATGTGAAAAACACAGGAAAATCACCTCGTAATTCAAGTTTAATGTTGGAATGCCGTGGGTGAATGCTTGCATAAGCATGTTAGTTATGGGTCGATATAGAGTGATCTACTTTCTCATGGAGGGTACAGTCTGTTTATATTTAAGGTGGCCTTCAGCTTTCTTTAAATTTTTTATGCACGCATATATTAGTGGGTGCCTGTGTGGGTGTGAGCAGATTTGAGGAAAGCAGTAACAAGGACTGCATTGACCATCTGCTAGAGTACAAAGCCATTACAGCTTGTCACCAAACCAAGCAAGACCAAAACAGAGTTTCTGCAGTGTGCATTTAAAGTCAACATGAAACAACTTGCAACCCATTTTACATATGTTATTTAATGTATTTGTGAGTGTTATAGTATATACATTTACATGTACACATTTGGATGACACTTATCCTAAGTGACTTACACTGCATTCAAGGTATACCTTTCGTCAGTATGTGATCCCAGAATCAAATGCATGGCTTGGTGTTACTAGTGCCATGCAATGGGAAATGACAAGTAAGATATTAAATGAGATATTCAAGGACAAGAAAAAAATGTTAGGCAGGAATGGATTTTATCGGTGAATAGATTGGAACATTAAAACTGGTCTTATATGACAGGTGGTTGCAGGTGAGGGCTTGAAAAATTAGAAGGGCTTGGTGATGTCAGCCAGAAACGGAAGTCATTTTAGATGCTGTGCAAGTTATTACATCATGATGAAAGATTCTGAAGACAAACTTTTTTTCTTGGAATAATGTGCACCGTTGAATAATGTATTAAGAAAGTAAACCATGTAAATTTTGATGTCATGTTGACTAATCACATGTACATTTATCCTTCTTTACACAGTACGAGCCTCTCATCTCTCAGATTTATTTTGTTCTGATGATTACAGAAGAAGGACGTTCGCATGTTGCGATTCATCCAAGAAGTGAACACCACCACTCGTTCATGTGCATTATGGGATTTGGAGGAAGACACAGAGTACATTGTCCATGTGCAGTCCATTAGCATGAGCGGCACCAGCCCTCCCAGTGAACCTGTTCTGTTCCGCACACCAAAAGAGTCTGAGAAACTGGCCTCCAAAAGCCCAGGTAAGCCAGCACTAACAAAATTTACCATGGTACTACCGTCTTTTTTTTTTTTTAAACATGTACCACTATAATGTTAATACATTCTTTGAAGTACCTTGGAGTGCTATGTAAATACTATGGTACATTTAATTGGTAGTTATTCAGTACCATTGGATAGTTGACATGATATACCTTTGGAAGGCCAACTATATGATTCTGTATTCCATCTAAAACTTTTAAACAGCATTGCTATTTCTATTTTATTATTATGCATGCAGCTTTTATGACCTTTTATTACACAACAGAACCATTTAAGAAGAGCTAGTGAGGACTAAAAGGGAACTAAAATGGAACAAACTAATGGTGACCATTTGTAGCACCTAAAATATACACTTTCTCTATAACATTAATATAAATTTTAACTTAAAATCTTGTTGGTCAAAACAAAAAAAGCTCATTGTTATACATCAAATACCCTCACTGAAAAAGATATCACTTAAAAAAAGGTGCTTCATGTGGTAACATCTAAATATACTTGTTTTATTCAAGTCAAAAATATGATTTGATGTCTAATAAACCTAACTTCATTAGGTTACCAGCAAAACCAATGTTAATGTTTATATCAGGTTAGCTCCTTAAGGTAACAATTGCTGGTTACCACTTTTTACAGTGCATATATCAAAGTACCATGGTATTACTATCTGTTACCTTCACTGGTATCACAATGGAACCAGTACATTATTTTTTTGTAAGAAAGTGCACTCTGAGAACATACACCCATTTAAATAGAAAATTATGTTTATTGTATCTATTTCTGGACCTAATTGCAGAGATAAAATACAAATAAAACACATCATTCAAGGTTTGTTCAGTTTTTAAAAGGTAGATTTCATCTGAATGATAACTAACAGCAAAATCACTGTCAACAGAGGGAAAAAGACTCACAGTGTGCTGGCAGTTTTACAACTACTATAACAATCACACTGTCATAATTCAGGGCATAAAGTGCTTTTTTGAGTGTGTTTTCCCATTAAATTATCTGTTTCTAAAGAGCTTGACTTATTAAGAACAACCCACAGTACAGTCAATTATATGTTTTATAATCCCTTTTGATGACCCGCTTACTTGGACAAACATTTGCAGGGTCTTATGCTCCAGAAGCACTTGCCTTTTTAATGGATGAACGTCAGTCCTTGGCTCTGGACAGTGTTGTTGACATTTTGTGTCAAACCCTCAGTTATGCAGCTGAGAGTCAGGGCAGGTTCCACACAGTGTTTTGATTGAGGTTTTACCTCAAACATCAGTGAAATGTCAAGCATTCAGTACATGATACACCTTTGTCTCACACATCCATGTTTTTGAGGAACAGGGAACTACCCAATGTTCTAGTTTCATAGGATGTCCAAGAAAAAGTCTTTACATTAAAAAAAGAGTGCTCTGGGTTTACATTACCACAGTGCCAGTAAATAATGGTTTTCAAAGATAATTACAATATTGATCTGTACATTTGTCAGTTATTGTATTTAAAGGTCATAATCAGGTTTCACATAATCAAAAAAGGCAAAGTGTGTAATGTCTGTGCCACTAAATATTACATAACTAGAAAAGTAAAGTACAAGAAAAACTAAGTTGTTAAGCGGTTGCTGAAGTATTCTTGGTGGTCGCTAAGCTGTTGCTAGGCTTAGGGTGTTTGCCGGTGTTTTCAGTGGTTGGTTGTTAAACGGTTGCTGGAGTATTCTGTGTGATTGCTATTCTCTTACAAAAATCTAGAGTTCTGGCAAACCCCTGTGGGGGTTTGTAATTTAACATGCAAATGTTGAAACAGGTTTGCCTTTGAAGTGTCTGCCAGTAGCGGCAAATAGTCCATTGTTGCCAAAGGTTTGCTTCATCAACCACCTAGCTACCACCTAGTAACAACTGAAAATAGCAAAAGCCTAAGTCTAGCATTAGCTTAGTAGCTACCCAAAATACTTCAGCAACAGAATAGCAACCTGGTGTTTAGGTGGTTGCTGTGCAGTTGCTAAAATATTCTGTCTGGTTGCTAAGCTTATGTTATGCTTAGGCTGTTGTGAAGGTGTTTTTTTAATGGTCACTTCCTTTACGAAAATCGAGAGTTCATGGCAAATTTGCTGCTGAACTGATCATTTTCACATGCAAATGGGCTTTGTTGTCCATTAATTGTCCATTGTTGCCAAAGGTTTGCCAGAGGTTCACCACTACCAGCAAAGAGCTTCAAACTTCTGGCAAACATTTGTGCAAATCAAAAGCTCATTTGCATGTGAAAATAACGAGCTGCAAATTTTGGGGACCTTTGCAGCTAGTTTAGATTTTTTTGTAAGGGTTGGTGGATGCTAGAGTTTTGCAGGTGGACATGTTAGACCACTCAAACAGAGCTATGTTGAAAGAGCTATGGAACTAATTACAGCAATTACATTCTTCGGGAAGTCAACCTACAAATGGCTTACTGTGGCAGCAGGGGCGTGGTCGAGCGTCCATCCGGAGAGAGAGAAAGCGGTAAGGGCGCTGACACCTGAGCTAAATTATGTCTAACACCTGTCTCTAATTCCAGTGAGCATGGGGAGAGCGGCATATAAGCGGCCACGCTACCAGCAGACAGAGAGAGAGAGAGTCTGGCACAAGAAAGCCCACGGTGCTCAAGAAGCTGTTGTGTTTAACCTGTGGTGTCTGTGAAGCTAATGTGTTTAAGTGACTACGTGCCTGTGAAGCTGATGTGTTGACAACTGCCGGCGGCTAACCTCCTGGCTTATGAAGACCTGAAGAAGTCCATCCTGCAGCGGGTTGGCTGCAGTCCAGAGCAGTACCGCCAGCTCTTCTGGTCCATGAAGCTGGAGAAGACTGGCCGCCCGTTTGCCTTCACCTAACGACTCCGAGACGCCTGCCAGAAATGGTTGCTGGCGGGGGATCGCGACATCGTGGGAGTGATCGACCAGGTGGTGCTGGAGCAGCTAATCCATCGACTGCCAAAAGGAATGGCGGAGTGGGTCCAGTGCCACCACCCAGCATCGCTGGAGGAAGCTGTCAGACTGGCGGAGGACCATATGGCAGCGTACCCGAGGGCGGAAGAGCCCTCATACTCTCCTCTCCCCCTGTGTTTCCCCTTTGTCTTCCCCCTCCCCTCTTCCCTCTAACTCTGCTCTCCCCCCAGAGCCCGTTCCTGCCCCGCGGAGGCGAGGAGTCCCGCCACCAAGGCCAGTTCCCCGTGCGCAGGGGTTGGTACACCAAACATCTATGGTGCCCCGCCGTTCTCCCCCTCAGGTGGAGGTGCCCGCCGATGCAGGTGCGGGCGTAGCACCTGGGCCAGCCTGCTGGAGTTGCGGAGATCAGGGACATTTCCGGGATCAGTGCCCTATGATGGAGCTGGGGACGGTGGTCCGGATCCCTGACACTCCGCAGGCTGCCCCCGACCAGGCCAGAGCGTACTGGATACCAGTAAGTGTCAAGGGGGGTACTCGCCAAGCATTGGTGGACACGGGTTGTAATCAAACCACTATCCACCAACGCTTGGTTCAACACGAGGCTTTAGGCACAGCTAAAATGGTGAGGGTGAAGTGTGTGCATTGGGGGATATTCACAACTACCCTGTGGTGACACTTGTGATTAAATTCCAGGGAACAAAACATAGAGTGGAGGCCGCGGTTAGTTCCCACCTCACCCATTTGCTGATTTCGGGGACTAATTGGCCTGAATTTAAAAATGCATTAAAGGGAATATGCGCGGATGGGTCCTGCACAAAAGTGATGAGATGTGAAATGTGCTTTGCTCTGGCAGTGGAGGCAGAGTCGGGGCCGTCTTTGTCAGCTCCACATCAGGATGACGTGAGGGGGAGAGGCTGCAGCCCCTCCCATCCTCAGGGGATTTCCCGAAGGGGATTTCCCTTTGGAGCAGTCATGATACGAAACCCTTAAGCACGTCTTCGACCAAGTGAGAGTGATCGATGGTCAACAACTCCAGCCGAATGTCACACTTTCATATCCCTATTTCACAATTATAAATGAGCGATTGTATAGAGTGACACAGGACGCTCAAACAAAGGAAGATACAACCCAGCTCTTAATACCGCGGAGCCGCTGGGAAATGGTGTTCCTGGCGGCTCATTATAATCCCATGGCATGGCATCTAGGGGAAATAAAAACACTGAACCAACTAATAGCCTGTTTCTATTGGTCGGGCATTGGCGGTGATGTTCGCAGGTGGTGTGTGGCTTGCCGTGAATGTCAGCTGGTGAATCCACCAGCCACCCCAAAAGCGCCTTTGTGCCCCCTTCCACTGATCAAGGTCCCCTCGAGAGAATTGGCATGGACCTCGTTGGGCCATTAGAGCAGTCAACACGTGGACATCGCTTTGTATTGGTCCTAGTGGACTATTCAACGCAATATCCGGAAGCAGTTCCCCTGCGCAACATCTCAGCATGTAGTGTTGCGGAAGCACTCTTCAAAATAATCTCCCGGGTGGGGATTCCAAAATAAATCCTCACCGATCAGGGCACAACCTTTATGTCACGGACACTACGTGAGCTTTACGAATTATTGGGCATTAAGTCAATTCGCACCAGCATTTACCATCCACAAACAGATGGCCTGGTGGAGCGATTTAATAAAACCCTTAAAAATATGATTCGAAAATTTGTGCACAAGGATGCTAGAAATTGGGACAAATGGCTCGATCACCTGTTATTCACAGTACGAGAGGTCCCACAAGCCTCCACTGTGTTTTCCCCATTCGAGCTGCCGTATGGGTGGTTCCTGCGTGGCATGCTTGACGTCATACGCAAAGCTTGGGAGGAGGGACCTTCAAACAGTAAGAATAAAATTCAAAACGTTTTGATCTTTAAATTTAAGGCCGGAGGCGCAGATGGCTGTTGCCGACTTCCTTTCCAGAAATGGGGGGGAGTGGTAGATAGGCCGGATGGCACCCCGGCCTGAGTCGGGTGGTGGGAATATGTGGCAGTGGGGGCATGGTCGAGCATCCGTCTGGAGAGAGAGAAATTGGTAAGGGCGTTGACACCTGAGCTAAATTATGTCTAACACCTGTCTCTAATTCCAGTAAGCATGGGGAGAGCGGCATATAAGTGGCCACGCTACCAGCAGAGAGAGAGAGAGAGTCTGGCACAAGAAAGCCCACAGTGCTCGAGAAACTTTTGTGTTTAAACTATGATGTCTGTGAAGCTAATATGTTTAAGTGACTAGGTGCCTGTGAAGCTGATGAGTTTGTGAAGTTGTAAAGTATTGAAGTGGCCGATTAAAAAGTCTTACCTGAGCCTGGAACCCGCTTTCCTGTGTCCTCCTTCCCTTCTGTTGTGAAGCCGTGTTACACTTACAGTAGATGTCTCTGGGATACAAGAAAGAATTTAAACATTGTAAAAATTACACACTTCACCTCCGAAATCCTTAAGCTCCATTTTACAAGATATATTAATGATTGAAATTACTGAGCTAATGTTTAAATAATATTTACATTGATTCATTTAGCATATTGATGCTTTTATCAAATGCGACTTTCAAAAATATTTTTGATGACTCAAGGACTGGTAGAAATGTTCTTAGGCATAGCAGATAGTGGTTAATGGATGGCTGGCTCTTAGCTGATGTGTGTGTCCGTTAGATCACAAGAGCATTTACACACACACAAAAAAGTTTAATCATGAGACATTAGTGCTCGTGTTTCACTATAAATAATCCACCAAGCACCATTACACTTCACTAAATATTAGAGCAGCTAATGAACACAGACAGTTAATTTTTCTCTCTGTGGGCCTCCCCTCTCAATTGTCTCTACAGGACTCATGGCATGTATTGATGTCTAGGGTGTGCTAAAAAATGCTCCAACTTTTTCCCCACACTCAAAAGCCTTTTTTTTACCTCTGTGGTTAATCAGTGAACACAGACCAGAACGCTACATTTCTTTTAGTTAACAAGGCCTTAATTACCAGATGTGTTAAATGTGCTGCCAAGAAATTGACCCCTGAGGTCTTCTTCTTGTGATGTGAGACATCAGGCTTAGGAGACCTCAACATGGTGGGGATCTTCAGAGCTACAGACTCTGATCAATGTTCTAATGTTGACTGGGCATTGCAAAAGTCCTCATAAGAAGATCTTCAGGCTACATCCACTTGAGACTAATTAATGGTCATAATTATCTAGATATTCGGAGTCGTGTGGCACCATGTGGGGGTCGGACGTGTGAACGACGAACTCTCTGCGCTCTTTGCTAGTTTTTAATTATTTCTGTGTCTTATACCAGTGAGATTCGATACACCCTGCTACATAACTAATCTAAAAAGTCAACATGCCAAAGAACTCAAAATCCTCGGGCTCTTGAGATATTAAAAGACACTTACGTTCAAGCTGATACCCCAGACAGGGCAGCAGACCAGGGACTCAGTTTGGACGATGTGACAGGAGAAATTCAACGTCAACTGGCGAGCTTGTCTGTAATGCTGGGGAAGGTTGTGGCGGACTTGGAGGATCTTGCAGTAATACGTTGATCGATCACTTCCATGGATGCGAAATTCTCTGAGTTGGTCACAAGAATTGGGGATGTTGAGAAATGGATCAGTTATCTGGAGTTATCGGAGAGGGAGTTAGCTGCTAATCTGCTAGTGACCAAAGTAGATTTGGAACGAGTTTGAGAAAAATTTGAAGACCTTGAGAATCGTAATCAGCAAAACAACATCTGAATTGTTGGAATTCCTGAGCATGAGGAAGGCCGAGATATGGTAAAATTCCTAGACGAGCTCTTCCCGAGTATGTATTCCTCGACATAACAGGCCATAAGCTGGAAATCGAGTGAGGAGTCCCAGATTGGAGATCGGCTGAGGGAGACAGGCCCTGATCAATTCTGGCCAAATTTCTGAGATCATCCAATAAAGATCTCGTGTTATGCGAGTTCACTGATTAACATCTACTCATTGCCAAGGGCATCCCCCTGCGGTGACGCCACAGCCCCCGCCACAGCCCCCGCCACGGCGTGGAGCCCACCGCAGGAAGCAGACGCCACCCGTCTCGCGGCCGCCCAGAACCCGTGGAAGGCTTCAAAGCGCCCTTGAGATGGGCGACCCGGGGACAACGAAACCCGCTGCTCTGGAGCTGGTAAGCAGATCTCCATCTTTTTGTTACCTTTTGCATTTAATTGTGCTGCATGCCCAAGTGGCTGCAGTACTTAAGAGCTCAGCAAGAGTGGTTTCCTTGTTCCCTGGGTCACATATCCGGTGTGTACGGCTGTCATCACGACCACCGTCCACCACTCTATTTGGCAGGTTTGGCGCTCCAGCAGCGGTCTCCCGCCCCTGAGCGCCCAGCTGTGGCACAAATCCGCCCCGGATGTGACAGTCTCCACGGGTCACGAGGACAGGCCTCTTCCTCCCCGGTCCCAGGCTGTTCCAGGGGTGGTCACAAGAAGCCAGGTAAGTGCTTCGATGTCCTTAGACTCAGCACGGCCATGACGTGGTGTGGCACCTCGAGCTCCACCCCGCCGCGAGGCCCCACCTGCCAGTACGTCCAATGACGTTGTCCCTTTGGTCCCCCTTGCGCGGAACTTGGACGCATGGCTTGTGATTTCCAATCCATCACGAGGGCTGGTCCGGACTGTCCGACTCGGCTGCGCGATTCACTTCGCCACGCATCCGCCCAGGTTCAGCGGTGTCCACTTCACCTTGGTGAAAGACAAAAACGCTGCTACCTTGCGCAGAGATCGCTACCCTCCTACGGAAGGGCGTGATAGAACCTGTCCCTCCAGCCGAGATGAAGAAGGGGTTTTTCAGCCCCTACTTCATCGTACCGAAAAAAGGCGGTGGGTTGAGGCCAATCTTGGACCTGTGAGTTCTGATCTAGGCTTTAAACAGACTCCTGTTCAAGATGCTGACACAAAAACGCATTCTGGCGAGCGTCCGGCATTAAGATTGGTTCGCAGTGGTAGACCTGAAGGATGCGTACTTCCATGCCTCGATCCTTCCTCAACACAGACCCTTCCTGCGGTTTGCGTTCGAGGGTCAGGCGTATCAGTACAAAGTCCTCCCTTTAGGCCTGTCCCTGTCTCTTCGCGTCTTTATGAAGGTCGCAGAGGCTGCCCTTGCCCCGTTAAGGGAGGTGGTCATTCGCATTCTCAACTATCTTGATGACTGGCTCTCCCTAGTTCACTCTCGAGATGTGTTGTGCGCACACAGGGACCTGTTGCTCTCACACCTCAGCTGACTAGGGCTTCGGGTCAACTGAGAAAAGAGCAAGCTCCTCCCGGTTCAGAGCATCTCTTTTCTCGGTTTGGAGTTGGACTCAGTCTCCTTGACGGCACGCCTTATGAACGAACGCGCCCAATCGGTGCTGGCCTGTTTGAAGGCATTCAAACAGGGAACAGCGGTTCCACTGAAAATTTTTCAGAGGCTCCTGGGGCATATGGCATCCTCGGTGGTGGCCACCCCGCTCGGGTTGATGCATATGAGGCCGCTTCAGCACTGGCTCCCGACTCGAGTCCCGAGACGGCCATGGCACCACGGGACACACCGCGTGGCCATTACGTCGGTCTGTCACCGTCTTTTCAGCCCTTGGACCGACCTCTCGTTCCTATGGGCAGATGTTCCTATAGAACTGGTCCCCAGGCGCGTCGTGGTCACAACAGACGCCTCCAAAACGGGCTGGGGCACTGTTTGCAACAAGCACGCAGCCGCCGGCCTCTGGATGGGTCCGCAACTGCATTGGCACATCAACTGCCTCAAGTTGTTGGCAATTCTGCTTGCCCTGCGGAAGTTTCGGCCATTGATCCAGGGCAAGCACGTGTTAGTTCAGACAGACAACACGACAACGGTAGCATATGTCAACCGCCAAGGTGGTTTGCGCTCTCGTTGTATGTCATAACTCACCTGCCATCTCCTCCTCTGGAGTCAGCAGCACTTCAAGTCGCTGCAAGCCACTCACATCCCGGGCAACCTCAACACTACAGCAGACGCGCTGTCACAACAGGTTACCCTCAGGGGAGAGTGGAGACTCCACCTTCAGGTGGTCCAGCTGATTTGGAGTCGATTTGACAGGCACAGGTGCACCTGTTTGCCTCCCAAGAATCCTCCCCACTGCCCGCTCTAGTACGCCCTGACCGAGGCCCCCTCAGCATAGACGCGCTGGCACACAGCTGGCCCCCTGGCATGCGCAAATATGCGTTTCCCCCAGTGAGCCTGCTTGCACAGACCATGTGCAAGGTTAGGGAGGACGAGGAGCAGGTCATCCTGGTAGCACCCTACTGGCCCGCCTAGAGGTGGTGCTCGGACCTCACGCTCCTCGCGACAGCTCCCCCTGGCGAATTCTCCTGAGAAAGGACCTTCTTTCTCAGGGAAGGGGCACCATCTGGCACCCATGCCCAGACCTCTGGAATCTCCATGCCTGGCCCCTGGACGGGACGTGGAAGACCTAAGCTGCCTCCCACCTGTGGTGGTAGACACGATCACTCAGGCTAGGGCCCCCTCTACGAGGCACCTGTATGCCTTTAAGTGGCGTCTGTTCGCTAAGTGGTGTTCTTCCCGTCGGGAAGACCCCCAGAGATGCGCAGTCGGATCAGTGCTTTCCTTCCTGCAAGAGAGATTGGAAGGGAGGCTGTCCCCTTCCACCTTGAAGGTGTACATTGCTGCCATAGCAGCACCCCACGACGCAGTCGACGGTAAGTCCTTAGGGAAGCACGACCTGATCATCAGGTTCCTAAGAGGCGCCAGGAGGCTGAATCCCTCCAGACCATGCCTCGTTCCCTCATCGGACCTATGTAGTTCTTCAGGGTCTACAGAGAGCCCCCTTTGAGCCTTTGCAGTCAGCCGAGCTTAAGGCACTCTCCTTGAAGACTGCCCTTCTGACTGCACTCACTTCCATCAAGAGGGTAGGTGACCTGCAAGCATTCTCTGTCAACGTGCCTGGAGTTCGGTCCAGGTTACTCTCACGTGATCCTGAGACCCTGACCGGGCTATGTGCCCAAGGTTCCCACCACCCCTTTAGGGACTAGGTGGTGAACCTGCAAGTGCTGCCCTAGGAGGAGGCAGACCCAGCCCTGTCGTCGCTGTGTCCGGTGCGCGCTTTACGCATCTATTTGGACCGAACGCAGAGCTTTAGAATCTCTGAGCAGCTCTTTGTCTGCTTTGGTGCACAGCGGAAAGGAAGCGCTGTCTCCAAGCAGAGGATCGCCCACTGGCTCATTGACACCATAACTATGGCGTATGTCACCTAGGACATGCTGCCCCTGGTAGGGCTACCAGCCCATTCTACCAGGGGTGTAATGGCTCCCTGGCCCCTGGCCAGGGGTGCCTCTCTAACAGACATTTGCAGAGCAGCGGGCTGGGCAACACCCAACACCTGTGCAAGGTTCTACAACCTCCAGGTGGAACCGGTTTCGTCCCAGGTAGTGGCACGCAACACAAGCGGAAAAGCACGGGATAACTGGCCAGGTGTATCGCTTGCACATAGCGCCTTCCACCTCCCTTGGAGATGAAGACATGTGCCATTAATTCCCAGTAGTGTTCACAAACTTTGTTCCCTGGTTGACTTCCTCCAAGCCCTGTGGCAGTCAAGTTTTCGGAGAGAGTCGCTGCTGGCCCAGTACACGTGCTAACTAAGAGCCCTGTTCTGGGGTAGGTGCGCCGCATGTGGCGGTTCCCTGTAAGGCTAACCCCATGCGATCTATATCTTCCACTAGTTTGTTTCCCTGCTGGCAAATTGCATCTTCCTTGGGCAGAGCCCCTCTGCCCCAGTCTCCATGTTAGTAATAACTCCTCCCCCATTGGGCAGGATCTACCTTGAAGGCTCTCCACATGGTTGGAAAGACCATGTGACGTATTTTTCCACTTAAATATCCCCCCTCTCTTTGGGCGAGGTGTGGTCTCCACGGTGTCTTCCCCTTGGGAGGGACACCCCCCGACTAGACCTGGTGGCCCAGTTGGATAATCCCCCTTCTATTTAGGGAGTGGAAAAAGAGAAAGGGAAAAGAGGCCACGACTGGGTTAAGCCTGTCTCTATCTTTGGGTAGTCGACTTGTCCCCAAAAAGGGCCATTCGACACTCATAACTGTGTCGGGGGAGGTTACGTGTCGACCTGGTGTGCTGGCTTTGAGGCACACAGCAAGTCTGCCCACCACACACCGCCAGTACACGTAACACAGTTCAGCCTTGTGGCGTTTTGTATAGGGATCCCTAGTGTCACTACATCGACACCAATGTCGAGAGAGTGACAGATAAGGAATGTCATGGTTACTGGTGTAACCTCCGTTCCCTGATAGAGGGAACAAGACGTTGTGTCCCTCCTGCCACAACGCTGAACTACCCGCTGAAATGGCCGGACCTTATATCGGCTCCTCAGTATAAAACCTGAATGAGTGGTTGCATATCAGCTCCTTTTATACCCATATGTCCGGGGGAGTGGCATGCAAATACCACTCGCCAATTTTCATTGGCCTTTTATCAAAGACCAGAGGTGTCTCGGGCTCCCAAGAGTGACCCCTAATGTCACTACATCGACACCAACGTGTCGTTCCCTCCATCAGGGAACGGAGGTTACACCAGTAACCATGATGTTGCCAGTGTGTTGTTAAGAGAGAATATAATATAATAATAATATAATTTATGACAGTCCGGTGTGAGATATAAGAGTAAGAGTAATAAAGTGCGGTGCTGATGTATTTTGATCGTGGGAGATCAAGAGTTCAAAAGTCTGATTGCTTGGGGGAAGAAGCTATCATGAAGTCGGCTGGTGCGGGTCCTGATGCTGCAATACCACTTGCCTGATGGTAGCAGTGAGAACAGCCCATGGCCCGGGTGGCTGGAGTCTCTGATGATCTTCCGAGCTTTTTTCACACACCATCTGGTATATATGTCCTGGAGGAAGGGAAACTCACCTCCGATGATGTGTCTGGCAGTTCGCACCACCCTTTGTAGTGCTTTGCGGTTGTGGGCGGTGCTATTGCTGTACCAGGCAGAGATGCAGCCAGTCAGGATGCTCTCTACAGTGCAGGTGTAGAACCATGTGAGGATGTGGCGGTTCATTCCAAACTTCCTCAGCTGTCTCAGGAAGAAGAGGCGCTGATGAGCCTTCTTCATAATGGCTTCAGTGTGAATGGACCATGTGAGTTCCTCAGTGATGTGGACACCCAGGAACTTGAATCTGCTGATTCTCTCCACTGCTGCTCCATTGATGGTGATGGGACTGTGTTCTCTGTCTTTTCTCCTAAAGTCCACCACAAGCTCCTTTGTCTTACTGACGTTGAGGGAGAGGTTGTGCTCCTGACACCAGTGTGTCAGAGTGTGCACCTCCTCTCTGTAGGCTGTTTCATCATTGTCAGTGATCAGACCTACCACCGTCATATCATCAGCAAACTTAATGATGGCATTGGAGCTGTGTGTTGCCACACAGTCATGTGTGTACAGGGAATACAGGAGTGGGCTGAGAACACAGCCCTGTGGAGCTCCAGTGTTGAGGGTCAGTGATGAGATGTTGCTGCCCATTCTAACTACCTGGCGTCTGCTTGACATGAAGTCCAGGATCCAGCTGCACAGCGAGCTGTTTAAGCCCAAAGACCGGAGTTTCTCATCAAGATTGGAGGGCACTATGGTGTTGAATGCTGAGCTGTAGTCTACAAACAACATTCTCACATAAGTGTTTTTTTTTCCAGGTTGGAGAGAGCAGTGTGTAGTGTAGATGCAATGGCATCATCAGTGGAGCGGTTGTTGCGGTAAGCAAACTGCAATGGGTCTAGTGATGGAGGCAGCACAGAGCAGATGTAATCTCTGATTAGTCTCTCAAAGAATTTGCTGATGATGGGGGTCAGAGCAACAAGATACCAGTCATTTAAGCAAGTGATTTTGGATTGCTTTGGAACAGGCACAATGGTGGACATTTTTAAGCTTGTGGGGACTACAGACAAAGAGAGGGAAAGGTTGAAAATGTCCATAAAAACACCAGCCAGTTGGTTCACGAATGCTCTGATGACGCGGCCCGGAATGCCGTCTGGACCTGCAGCTTTGCGGATATTCAACCGTCGGAAGGATCGGATTACATCCGCTACAGAGACAGAGAGTGAACTAACCTCTGTAGCTTCGGCCGCGAAAGCTCTCTCCGTGAGGGCGGTGTTATTTCCCTTGAAATGAGCATAAAAAGTATTTAGCTCATCCGGGAGAGAGGCAGCGGTGTTCACAGCAGAGTTTTTATTTCCTTTTAAGTCCATGATGATATTAAATCCTTGCCACATGCTTCTAGAGTTGGTGGTGTTGAACTGTCCTTCAGTCTTGTTGATCGGAGGGCATAACTGGCTTGTTTATGCTCCTCTGCGTTCCCGGAATTAAAAGCGGAGGTCTGCGCATCAAGTGCCACACGTACATTGCTATTAATCCAAGGTTTCTGGTTCAGGTAGATCCGAATTGTTCTGGTCGGAACGACGTCCTCTACGCACTTTCTGATGAAACATGTTACGCTATCAGCGTAAAGCTCGGTGTCGTCATCAGAGGCGGACCGGAACATCTCCCAGTCCGTGTGATCAAAACAAGTCTTGTAGCGTAAAGTCTGATTGGTCCGACCAGCACTGGATCGTTCTGAGGGTGGGTGCTTCCTGTTTCAATTTCTGCCTGTAAGCGGGCAGAAGCAGAATGGAAGAGTGGTCCGATTTGCCAAATGGTGGGTGGGGGAGGGATTTGTAGCCGTCCAGGAAGGGAGAGTAGTAATGGTCCAAAATCCAGTCCCTTCGTGTGTTAAAACTAATGTGTTGGTGGTATTTTGGTGCGACTGATTTGAAACTGGCTTTATTAAAGTCCCCGATCACAATGAACGCTGTCTCAGGGTGCGTGGTTTCCTGCTTGCTTATAATCACATACAGTTCCTTGAGTGCCCGGTCTGTGTCGGCTTGTGGCGGGATGTACACAGCAGTGATAATGACCGCTGTGAATTCCCTCGGTAGCCAGAATGGTTGACACAGAAGCATGAGAAATTCCAGATCAGGAGAGCAGAAAGACTTGATAGAATGTACGTTCCTCTGATCACACCAGGATTTGTTGATCATAAAACATACACCACCTCCTCTGCTTTTACCTGAGAGGTCTTTCGCTCTGTCCGCTCGGTGCACGGAGAACCCCGCAGGTTCAATGGCTGAATCTGGAATCTCTGCAGACATCCAAGTTTCCGAGGGACTGCTGCAGATAATGCAGCAGTCTCTCATCTCTCGTCTCTCAGCTCGCAGAGCTTGTTGTCCAGAGACAACATTTGCCAGTAGAATACTGGGTAGCGGAGGACGATTTGTGCAATGTATTACTCTGATGAGAACGCCAGCTCTGTTTCCCCTTTCTCTTTTGCGTTTCCACAGCCGGGCAGCCCAGACATAGGGCTCCGCTGGTGTGTTTGTAAACAGCGGGTAGGCATTGAGGAATTTGATGTCCGGTTTATGGTGTGTAATTGCAGAACCAATGTCCAAAAGTGTTTGTCTGTCATAGACAATAAGGCAGGCAACATCCAAGACAAAAAAACATAAGAATTGTAAACAAAACAAACAAAACACTACAATGCTGTGTCGGAGCTCGCAACGCAGCAGCCATACTCGGCGCCATCTTGAGTCCAAATCCGCCTATTGGCTGGAGTTTGTTTTATAGATTATTTTCTGTTATGTAATTCTGTCTCACAAAATTTGTATAGAAGCAGTGGACTTGAGCAATCCGATGGCAAAGTTGTCGCGGAGGCTCTCCTAGGCATACATGGACTGTTTGAGTTTAGAGGGATGGAGGCCGTTTGGCACTCTCGTGCATGGGGTTAATGCGCACGTTTTTCTTTTTTCTGTTTGTTTGGTTCGGGGGGAAGTTCAGGTTTTGACTGTTGCACTAATGTTGGAATGTGGTCTTTATAATTTTATTTTTGACACACAATCTATTATTTCTAATATGTCAAAATGTCAAATGTTAATATGAGTGGATTGTCGCTTTCCACATGGAATGTGAATGGGTTGGGGCACCCATAAAAAGAAGGAAGGTTATTTATTTTCTTAAACGTAAGAAATATGATATTGTGTTTCTTCAAGAAATGCATCTTTCCCCACAGGAAGCTGAAAAATTTGGGAAGATATGGGGTGGGCATGTTTTCTTTAGTGCTGGCTCAAGTAAGAGCAGGGGAGTCATTATATTGATAAGTAAACATCTATAATTTAAATGTCTCAAACAGTCTGAAGATAAATTAGGAAGAGTCATTATTGTTTTAGCAGAAATTCAGGGGCAAAGGTTGATTTTGGTTAATATTTATGCACCTAATGCTGATGATCAGGGCTTTTTTATAGATCTTGAAGGGATGTTGCAAGCCGTTGGCATCCCTCATGATATAATATTGAGAGGAGACTTTAATCTATTGATGGATTCAATCCTTGATCATAGTGAAGCAAAAGTGTGTAAGCCCCCTAGAGCAACATTGATGCTTCATAGGATGTGTAAAAAATTTGGTCTTACAGATATTTGGAGACTTTTAAACCCATCTGGGAGGGACTATACATTTTTTTCATCAGTCCATAAGAATTATTCTAGAATAGATTTTTTTAAATTATATATAAGTCCCTCATTTCATCAGTTGTAGATTGTTCAATTGGAAACATCTTAGTCTCAGATCACGCCCTGATGAGTTTAGAGGTGTTGCCACATATGGAGAAAAAGAAATCATATAGTTGGTGCTTTAATGTATCCCTTTTGCAAAATCCTGATTTCCAACAAATGTTAAAGGCTGAAATCAATGTTTATATGGAGACCAACTGGTCCTCAGTATCCTCTGTGGGCATGGCTTGGGAGGCACTTAAGGCGGTTCTTAGGAGTCGGATCATACAGTATTCCTCATTCATCAAAAAATCCAAAGCACGAGAACTCATGGAGTTGGAAGGGAATATTAAAAGTGCCAAGGCAGAGCTGAAGCGCCGTATGTCGTCTGATGGCCTCAGAGAATTGACCCAATTGAAATACAGATATAATACTATTTTGTCATGGACGGTGTAGTTTTGGTTATTCAGGGCAAGACAGTCATACTTTGAGTCGGGGGACAAAGCAGGGATCTATCTTGCTCTCTATAGTTCCACATCTTCATCTACTGATGAGGATATTAGAAATTTTGTGGAACCTTTAGAACTCCCTAAACTGATGACTGAGCAAAAAAAATTCTCTTGATTCTGAGATAAACTTGGAGGAGCTTGGTGAGGTAATTAAGGCCTTGCCTATAGGCAAGGCTCCGGGGCCAGATGGATTTGCCACTGAGTTTTTTAGATCTTATGCTATGGAACTGGCTCCATTTTTGTTAGAAGTTTATACAGAATTATGTCCCAGATCAGTCTGATTGTTAAAAAAGACAAAGATCCCATTGAGTGTAAGAGTTATCATCCAATTTCCTTGATACAGCTAGACATTAAAATATTGTCAAAAATTTTGGCTAACCGATTAACTAAAGTTATGACATCTCTTATACGTATAAATCAGGTAGAGTTTATTCGGGGCCGCAGCTCTTCTGACAACATTAGGCATCTCATCAATATCATGTGGTCAGTGGCGAATGATTAGACTCCGGTCATGGCCATCTCACTTGATGCTGAAAAGGCATTTGGTATGGTAGAATGGAATTATCTTTTTAAGATTTTGGAAATAAATTGGTTCGGGAATACTTTTATTGGATGGATTATGTTACTTTATAGACACCCTGTAGCGGCGGTACAAACAAATGGATTAAATTCAGATTATTTTACTCTGAATAGGGGCACTCGGCAGGGTTGCCCTCTTTCCCCATTATTGTTCTGTCTTGCCCTGGAACCATTAGCAGCCGCAATAAGAAGGGAAGATGATTGTCCAGGGGTGGTGGCGGGAGGTGTGGCACATAAGTTTTTGCTTTACGCAGATTATATTTTATTATTCGTCTCCGACCCCACTAGATCTATGTCTTGCCTCCACAGAATTATGAATTCCTTTTCTAAATTCTCAGGATACAAAGTTAATTGGTCTAAATCCGAAGCTTTCGCTGCAACAGCGTACTGCTCAGTAACAGCTTTCCAGCCGGGTGCCTTCCAGTGGCCCAAACAGGGCATTAAGTATTTGGGCATTTTATTCCCAGCAAATTTGTCTTATTTAGTTAGTTAATGTTTCGAGCTATGTGGGCAGGTTGGCCTTATTACATTTATCTACGATTGGGAAGGTTAATGTTATTAAAATGAATTGTATTCCAAAATTTGACTACCTGCTACAATTTCTCCCTGTAGATGTGCCCCTGTCTTATTTCAAACAATTTGATAGCATAGGGAAGACCTTCATTTGGGATGGTAAGCATCCTAGATTACATTTTAATAAGTTACATAGGCCGAATGACAAAGGTGGGCTAGGCCTACCAAGATTTAGTTTTATTATTATGCATTCAGTCTCAGAAATTTGACTCATTGGTCGATTCCACCTGAAAGAGCCCCTCCCTGGTTTTGTATTGAATAGGAAGTTCTTGTCCCATTTCGCCATTGCAAAGCCTTTCTATTAAACTAATCTGAGAAGTTAAGTCACACCCCGTTATCTCGCATTTGCACTCGGTAAAGACTAAACTGTCCAGAGTGTTTAATTCTGACATTTATTTTAATGTTGCCTCAAGCATATGGCTGAACCCAATTATGTATTGATAAGTCCCCGTTCTGCTGGTCAGATTGGATTGTGAGGGGGGTTACTACACTTGGTGACCTATATGAGAGTGGAGTGTTGAGATCTTTTGAAAATTTGGTTCAACATTTTGGGATTCCCAGATCTTAGTTCTATAGGTATTTACAGCTGCACCACCTGATCCGTATTGATTTTGGTAGTTGCATACACCCCCCTAAAGCGGCAGATACTCTGGGAGAGGTGATTACTGCTTTTGGAAAAGGTCATGAGACATCAGCATATTACTCCCTGTTAATTCAGAGTCTGGGGGATGGAGCTCTAACTTCTGTCAAGAGATTATGGGAGAAAGATTTAAACTTGGTATTGGAGGAGGGAGTGTGGGCTAGGATTCTAAAAAATGTCAAGTTTGTATTTAGAGATGCAAGGGTTCGCCTTATGCAATTCAAGATTTTACATAGATTCTATTTGACCCCCTCTAGATTGTATATGCTTGGTCTTAAAGACACACCCACCTGCTGGTGATGCCAATCAGAGGATGGAGACACAACCCATGTTTTTGGGGTGTGTGTAAAGATTCAAGGGTTTTGGTTGAGGGTTCAGAGTTTTATATGTGTCGTCTTGGGCACTAGTGTTTAGTTTTGCCCCAAACTCTGTATTTTGGGAGATGGGGAGGTCATCAATGTGGGGAATAAACATGTGGAGGATTGAGTTCTATCCAGTGTTATGGTCGTTGGAAGTCGGCTGGAGCGCCCCCATTTCAGGAGTGGTGCTCGGAGATGGGGAGGGTGGCAGCTTTAGAAGAGGGGTCATATAGAAGTCTGGGGAATTTGGATGTTTGTTGGGAATTGGGGTAGATACTTGGCGTTCTTGGAGGGGTCTCGGGGTGGATCAGTGGAGAGAGAGGGGTAGTTATTAATGTGTGTGTGATATATATTATTATTATTATTATTATTATTATTATTATTAGTTGTTTTGTTTCTTGTGTATGTGCTTATGTATGACCACAGGGGTGTTTGTTGAGGGTCAGGGTGGGGTTAGGGATGTGGAGGGGTGGTAGTGGGTGTTAAAAGTTGATTCTGTGTATTTATGTTTTGATTTTCTGTGTTTAAATAAAAATGTTATTCATAAAAAAACTAGATATTCAAACACTAATTTAATTTCTGGAATAATTTCAGTGTGGTTTGTATGTTGTCATAGTGCCTGTTCTTTGATAATTGCAGAAGTACTGGAAATACAGTAGGGTCCAAAAGTCTGAGACAACTAGTGAAAATGCTTTATATATAATTTAATACTTTTCATTATAAATTATATTATCAGTATAATTTTTTGAGTGCCCCTTTAATGGCATCATATACTCGAGCTGACTCCACAAGTTTGTGTCAAACCTGATGATCCATGTTATCATGATTTGTGAATCATTTGTGAAAGAGCAAAGAAAATCTTACTATTTGTACAATAGAGTTAACATGGCCAGTGTCACAAATGTGCTTATTTGATAAATGACCTAGAAATCATGCAGAACCTTAAATAATTTGTAATTGTTTTCTGTCATAATGTGTTTTTTTTTGTTGTTGTTGTTGTTGTTGTTGTTTTTTTTTCTGTTCATTTCTGTTTTCTGTTCATTTTTGTTTCTATCCATTTCCATGTTTAACTTGGATTCTGAGTCCCACATTTTCAATATGGTCTCAGACTTTTGGATCACAGTTTATACTGTATGTTTTTTGGCTTTGAAAATATGTGGCCTATAACCGTATTTGTTCAATTCTGCTCCACAAAGATGAAGTAACAATGGAGGAGGTTGGCCAGGCTGCCCAGCTCAGGGCTGGGGAGCTCATCATCATTGTCGTGGTTCTCGTTATGTGGGCAGGTAAGAATTTTATATGCAAAGACCAAAGACTAATGATCGACCAGTTTGTAGGTGATACTGACTGTATCTAACTAATGTCCATTATGTTGCCATGTAGGCTCCTGAATTTTGTTGGACCTGGAACAACATTCTTGTCCAACAAACATAGTCCTAACCTTATCTCTAACCCCAACCCAAACCATTAAATACCCCTAAAATCAGATCGAGATAGGGTGATAAGAATGTTGTTTAAGCCCCAACGCCAACACCAGCCCTAGGGCTATACTTAAAGCTAACCTTAAAGTCTGATTAGTTGATAGGAATGATAAGAATTTGGACCAAATTAATGGAAAAATATTGTTTCTTTGCTTTTTTTCATACTTTATAAAAATGTACATTTAATAAGTCATTACCAAAGATTTTTATAATGCTTAACACATCAGTAGTTTGTGCACATTGAAATATGCCATGTGGTTGCTAAAATATTCTGGGTGGTTGCTAAGCTTATGTTATGCTTAGGCTGTGGCAAAGGTGTTTTCAATGGTCACTGTATGAGTGTATGAATATACACTCACTTAGCACTTTAATAGGAACATGATGGTCCTAATTAAGTGCCCGGTGTGGTCTTCTACTTTTGTAGACCATCTGCCTCAAGGTTCGACGTGTTATACATTCTGATATGCTATTCTGCTCACTACAATTGTACACAGTGATTATCTGAGTTACCGTAGCCTTGCTGTCAGCTCGAACCAGTCTGGCCATTCTCCATTGACCTCTCTCATCAACAAGGCATTTCTGTCTGCAGGATTGCCGCTCACTGGATGTTTTTTGTTTTTGTCACCATTCTGAGTAAACTTTAGAGCAGTGGTTCCCAACCCTGTTCATGGAGGCCCCCCAACACTACACATTTTGGATATCTCCCTAATCAAACACACCTGATTCAACTCATTAGCTTGTTAGTAGAGACTCCACAACCTAAATTGGGTGTGTCAGATAAGGGAGATACACAAAATGTGCAGTGTAGGGGGGCCTCCAGGAACAGCGTTGGGAACCACTGCTCTAGAGACTGTTGTGCATGAAAATCCCAGGAGATCAGCAGTTACAGAAATATTCAAACCAGCCCGTCTGGCACCAACAATCATGCCATGTTCAAAATCACTGAGATCACATTTTTCCCCATTCTGATGGTTGATGTGAACATTAACTGAAGCTCCTGACCCGTATCTGAATGATTTTATGCATTGCACTGCTGCCACATGATTGGCTGATTAGATAATCACATGAATATTTAGGTGTACAGGTGTTCCTAATAAAGTGTTAAGTGAGTGTATATATGAAAAAATAGTTTCATGACATTTCTAACTATTTGCAATGATCTGCTTTTGATGTAAAAATTTGTAAAGGAAGTTACTATAAAATGTTTACCGATATAGAGGGTCTGAAGGTTTCATCTTTGTAGGGATGTGTTCAGTTGAGAAGGGAAGCAAGCGAGAGTTTCTAATGTTAGAATTGGGCCTTGGGGGTCTTACTTATCTGTTTTATAATCCACATCTAGCCTTTGAGAAGACTAGAGAATAAATCATCAAACAGGACAGTTGTACCACAGCTTAAACTCAAGGCCACAGAGATGCTCATCATACTGTTCTAGCCAAGCTTTAATTGGTATGTTATTATTTGGGGCAGAAACACAGCGCAATCCATCATCAAACCTTTTCCTCTCTTCCTTCCAACATTGTCCCATCCATCACTACCACTCTCTCTACTTCTGTCTTCAACTCTCTGAACCCTCTTTCTCTAACTTTCTTACGCCCATTTGCACACAGGTGTGATAGCTCTCTTCTGTCGCCAGTATGACATCATCAAAGACAATGAGCCCAACAATAACAAGGACAAAGCCAAGAACTCGTCAGAGTGCAGTACCCCAGAGCACCCTACGGGGGGACTACTGCGCAGCAAGGTCTAATTACGCCTTCCCCTGTCGGCAATAAAAGGCTTTAGCCTCAGGACAGGTATGTTCATTTTTATGTGCCTGTTTTATTTGAAATGAAATGTTCAAAATACATGAATTTGGCTATTTTTAAGCTGGATAGCTGAATTCATAGAATTTGTATGGTTAAGTTCACCCCAAAATAAAAATTCTGTCAAATTTGGAACACTAAAGCCTTCTGTCTTGGGACAGGCATGTTCGCTTGAGAACATGAGTTGTTTTTAGTGCTAAACAAAATTCTTGCATGACACCACAAGCTGCTGTAATAACGCTCATGAAAGTGCAACAGACGTCAATATTTTCACTGAAAAATTACAGTTTCAGGTGTTTCTCCCTAATACCTATCGTATGCCTTGAATATAACGTGTAAGCCATTCATTAAAACTTCTCCTATTGTGTTCCGCATAAGAAAGAAAGCCATACAGATTTGGAACGACATGAGGGTGAGTAAACATAACAGAATTCTAATTTTTGGGTGAACTATTCCTTTGCATTGTTTGCATTTGTAAAACAAATCGCCCTACTCACTATTCTCAAGTTGTTAATGCTTTAAACACTGAAAACTTTTATTACACTGCTTGCACGGCAGCACTGTATAGATATTCCTCAAACAATCTGTTAAGGGTTTTTTCCAAATCCCTAACCCAAGGTATTAAACTTGTGCAATACCCAAACCAGCCCAAACCGCTTAACATACAGACTTAAATTTAAATGTAAGCTTTTATAGCCTTCTTTACACTGTTGCGATGCTGGCTCTATTTGAAAACCTACCGCCTTATATGACAGCATCATAACTGAAATAGAGCCTTATAAGTGACTGATTTGGAATGCTCTTCATTGACAGCAACAAATGTGTCATGCAAATAGCACTCCTCATGTGAATAGCACGTAAGACTTTACTGAGACTGAAAAATTTGCCTTTAGCATGTAAGATAAGAGTGTGATAAGGAAATACACTAATTAATATTTTTTATCATCCTGGTTTCATAGAACCACGTTACTATATCTAAATTTTTGCTAAATGTTTTTTTTGTTTTTTTTTGTTTTTGTGGCTTGTACGTATCGCACCATGAAATGACACTGGCGGTGTGAACAGAGCTTTACTGTTTGCATTACATAATCAGCTATGTCCAGAAGCTTATACGAGTGTGATCCTAATTGCACAGAAGCTCAACTGATAGAGCATTTCACTTCAGAAGCAAGGACTGGGGCATGAGTCCTGAAGAGAATGTGAGTCTACACATGAGCCTAAAGTGTCATAGAAGCACCACAAAATGACTTTGTTGCTTCAGCAATTGCGTTTTTCAAATTACATTTGCTTTTTATGACACTATCGGTCAGGTTTAGGGTAGGGAGGTAGGTTTTGTTGGTTTAAAACTCCATAGAGCAGTGTTACGTAATCCTTTCCTCTAACTGTGGTCGGAATTTAATGGGGGCTCAGGGCAAAAATGCCATCGAAATTGACAAAAATGTACCCGAAATTCTAAATAAGATGGAAACAAATGCCCCCACAACAAGTTCCTGTTTTTCCTGTATCGCGATCTTTATTTGAATTTCGCTGAACATTATTTGTAACATTTAATTTCTGACCTGCCACTAACACTACCCATTTTGTCTAATTGATTCTGTTGATTAGCTAATTAGTAGAGTGATCTGAATTGAGTGTGTCAAATAAGGGAGACATACAAAATGTGTAGCGTTAGTGGTACTCCAGGTAAGGATTGAGAAACACTGTCATGGAGCATTAACCTTAAAATTCATCTGTTTGGGAGAACATTTAACTCGCTTTTAGAGCCACACAGTGGACATTTAACCTTGGAAGTGCCGCGATACTTGTAAAAAGCCACGTAATAACATTTAGCAAAAATGTGGCCACAGTCACATAATTTTCATGACCTCATATTGATGATTTTTGTTGATACTTTTTAATTTCTATATAAGTAAATTACAATTGACATTTCCCTTGCTATGTCCGCAATCTTAGATGTAATTTTGCAGTCAGATTTCGTGATCCAGCCTTAGAATTCGTCCAAAACAAAATAACTTGGAAGGGAGGCTAATTAAACCAGGAGCACGCCTATAACACCTTAAAATGCTGTCTACAAAGGCAGCTCACTAGGTTTTGCACTTCGTTTACACAGGACCAAAGTCTGAAACCTTTTGGACCAAAGTCTAAAAGCTTCTGCTGTCTTGCAAGCACTGCTGTTTCCTTCGGGAAATGCAAATACATTTTCTTTCAACTCTCTTTTTGTTTTGTCTTCCCAAAAGTGCTCTGAGACAAAACAAGTAAGCCATCAAATAACAAAGTCATGAAGCCCACCTTTCATCTTCAATCAAACGACCTTTTAGGACTCCCATCAACCAACATGAACTCTTTGGTGCTTGTGTGTTTTGGACATTGACACAAACTTGAGGACAAAGTGGACAAATGAACTCCAGAGCTGCCACACTGGAAGTTTTAGAAGTTTAAAGCGAGTCATTGCGTTTCGATCCACAGCTCCAGCCTTGAAAGTGTACCTCAGCTAAAGGACTCAAACTCCACTGTGAGGTGGAAGACCAGAGGCAACTTGCCACCTGGGGTGTCTTTGGCTCCTGTGTAGCTTCACAGAGATAAGGAGAAACCTGTCACCCCAATATGGCATGTCCTAAATAAAGCAGAATGGTGTGTTTTGGGGGGTAGAGGGGGTGGGGGGGGTAGTGCTTTTCTGAGCTCACCACCGTAATCAGCTCTGAAACAGGATCAGGACTATCATTGAACCTCTGTCACTGACAGGGACGACGATACTACATTTCATTCCACTATCGTTCCATCTGTTTCATACCTTCTCTCCATACCCCTTATCTCTTTCTCTTTTATTTGGTTCCCACTTTCACCATACCTCCAGTTTTGATTTCTTTCCACTATGTGGTTCTTCAAAATATTATGCACAGTGTTGGGTGTAACATGATTACAAAGTAATTATTTACTGTTATCTAAATACTTTTAAGTCAAAAACTATTGGAAAGAATTTAAACATTTTAAATTCTTGTAATCAGATTACATTTACTTTCAATTATGTTACAATTACATTACTGTACATACGTAACCCATTTCTATAATAATATTTACGTGTAATACATTAAAAACATAACTATGTTAGTATGTGCATCGTTTCTGTTTCTGTGACAGTGTGGTGCTGAGTCTTTTGCTTGCCTACAACAATAGACGAAGAGGAAAAATAAAAAAATGCATTATTTTGAATTCGTTGAGCATAAAAAACACTTTTCTGTGAAAAGTGTTAGGGGTTTTAGAAAGTAACGTAAAGTAAAAGTAATTAGTAATGTGATTATTTTCCATGAAGTAATGAGTAGTGTAATCTGATTATAATTTTAAAGAATAGTAATTCATAGTGGACTCAACTTTTGAGTAATTTACCACCCAACACTGGTTATGCAGTCCCTTCCCTTTTTAATCCAATATCCAGCCAATCAGAAACTGTCCAGACACTTTGGTGTTGTTTAATTGGTGCAGTGGAATCTTTCTTCTAAGCACTTTCGCTCTCAGGGCATTCAGGAAAACATTAACAGAACAAACGATGGACCACACTGGCCGCGTCTCATTTACCCACCTGCGGCCAAATCACACCGCTCAGACTGAACTGCAAACTCATTGGTTGATGAAGATCTTCATATTATAATAGTGATAGAAAATGTGTTTAATCGCTTGTGTGTCTCAAGTGATTCAACAGCTTGCCGTCTCTACTGAGCACATTACTGTACAGTGATGGTTCTTGTCCTCATATTACATTCATTTGCATATTCTTTATGAGTATGACTATTCTATTTATCGCTTTAATGTGTTGCTACAAAGTAGAGTTGGGTGCCTTTTTCTACTCTAAAACCCTTAATCTTACAAGTCAACATGAAATCAAAATCAACCCTATTTACTTTCTTAAAACCTGGTCTTATCATGAACAATTAATCGGTTATTTCAAAGAATAAAAATGTGTTTTTTCATAATTTCTTCTCAAAATGTAATAAACTGCTGTGCCTCTAAAAAGACTTTCCTTTTCAGCTGACTTTACAAACCATATATTTTTTTCAACTCATCCCCATAAGCCACCTGTCATATAGAGACTAACTTTCTTGGTCCAATCAATTGTTCACAAATAAAATCAAGTTCAAAGTTGAAACATAGCATTTTAAGTGAAATTATTAATAACGGTAACACTTTACAATAAGGTTATATTCATTTACATTAATGATCTACACATTAACTAAAGTTGATCAATACATTTACAGCACTTATTAATCTTGGTTAATGTTATTTTCAACATATACATCCACTTTTTGTTTTTATTGAACACATGTTATTTTAACATTAGTTAATGCATTATGGACTAACATTAATTAACAATTTTAATTAATTAACATAACCAAGATTCATAAAATAAATAATTAAATAAATGCTGTATAAAAATATATTATTCATTGTTAGTTCATAAAACCTAATGTATTTACTATGTTAACAAACAGAAAATAAAAACTTATTGTAAAGTGTTAGCATAATAATAATAATAATAATAAACTCATAATGCATTTTATGTTGTTTTTTAAAAAAAAATTATTGCTGTAGTCTAATAATTATTTAGTTACTACTGTGTCAAAAGGCAGAAGTAAAATGATAATCAAAAATCAGTTCAGAATATCAGTTATACTAAAACAAAAATAATCTTTAGTGGTCATAAAAATCAATATGTTGATCTCAGATACCACTGTTCACAATCCAATCAATTCCTTACAGATAAATTCAAGTCCTGTATTGCATTCGTCACATTGGGAAGTAAAATGGGTTGTTCTGAGCATGCAAATTTTATTTTTGACAGTTTAAGCAAACAGTACGTTAAATCAAGGGAACTGTTTGACAGCAAACTGTCTGTCAGATGAGCTTGTCCATTAGAGTGCTGATGTGAAAGGGACTAGTGTCCTTATCAGCTATACTCTAGGGCAAACTGAATTAGTTCACAGGTGTCAAGAAAAAAGAATTGGGGGAATGCAGGTCAGAGGTCCAGAAAGCATTGATTTCCGCATGTGACAGCCATTGGTCATTTGGGACTCTACATGATCTGAGTTCAATACATTAGCCACAGTGACATTGCAACAGCCCATTACAGACCGTACGCATTTCTCCAGGATGTGTATAAGACTGTTAAAGTATTTTATCATAAGAATAAAGCCTCTCCCATTCATCTTAAAACCAACCTATATAAGTACACAATGAGCAGTGGAGACGGTGTCAAGTTTCAATATTTACGATATATATTAATATAAGATAGTTAAATGAATAAATGTCTGTTTTTCCAGCCTGTTGTGTAAGTAATTATTTATTTATTGTCCCTTATTCGTTTTAGATACATAATTAAATATTGTTATTTACATAGGCTACATATACCATTAATGAAATCTTGTTTTATTATGTATCGTATTTCAATGGGGATAGAATTTATTACAGCTGACAGTTACGTGAGCAAACAAGGTTTAAACATCAACCGTAACAAGATCAAACTGAAATGCATGGCTTTTTAACACTTCTGTGTACAAATTTGAAGGCTGCTGATTGGATCAATACAGGTAACGTCATATTATGCAACTACGCATTACTTTACGGAGAGCTTACAACCTACTAGTTAAGTCTTGCATTAAGAACAGGTGGTGCAACCAAATTAAGCGCTGACTTAGTTACAAACTAACTAGTAGTTACTAAGCCCTTAGTGTGAACTTACGTGAGAACTTACGCACAGCTGGTGCAACCCTACCCAGGTTAGGTCGCCGCTTATATACTCATTGTTTAGATGGATTGCACTGTTAATCAACCGCAGGGCCGCATTAAGGTACTGTATCAGTTGACAGACCGTTATTATTTGAACTTGTGTTAGACCAGGGAATAACATCCATTTTGATTTTGTTACAATTTAGAATTTTACAATTTTTACAATTCTTGTCCATTTTTAATTGTCCTTTCCCTGTTAATGCCATTTTTTCCCCTTGTTAATCATTGTGCCGACCCTCGCCCCATAATCCACATGTTTGAGTACTCCCATGAAAATGCTTTTTTATTTTTTATTTGTATTTTTCTAATTTAATTCTGTTTATTTTTATTCCAAATTACATTATAAGCATAACAGTTTGAGTAAAAGTTTGTGGAAAACCCGATTATTCATGTTATACAAGCATGATGTATGAATGTTCCACAGAGGATCTTGTGTGCTTCTTCAAAGCAAGAAAACCTGACCTGTTAAGACTGTTAATATCATAAATTTGCTTGATTTTAGTGATCTACAAATTGTGGAATCCTAAATATTTCTAATTCATTTAATGTTTAATTTTTCAATATCCTGAAAATGTATTTCTATGTTTGATTTAGATTTTGAATCAGATTCCCCACTTTGTGTGTTTGTGTTTGCTTCTTTCCCTTAATAAGCCAATGCATTTTTTAGAGTCCCTATCATTGTGGTTTAAAAAGTGTGAATATGAATTTAAAATCTCAAACACTGATAGTGCGTTTTCAATAGCCTATCACCGGCTTATGATGCGCGAATTCTTTGCAAGCGCTGCACTCGTCTGTTGATTAGAGCGTCTTTTGGTTAGTCTCGTCACACTTTTATAGTTTGGCATTTCATTCATTACATAGCCTCATAAACATGCTAGGTGATCACAAGGAGGGATTACATCAAGAGGTGGATGGGCATGCAGGTGCGTGAGGGACATACTCCTCTCTCTCATATTGCTCGCGTGCCAGTAATTACCCCTCTGCGTGCCAGCTGCTGTTGCGCAATGTCTCTGCATCCTTATCAGAATTTCCACTGAAAGCCTTATATGCACTCCTCCTGTGATGTTCGAGGGTGGAGAATATGGTGGCGGTGGACATCACGAATGAGGGCCCCCTATGAGTTTGGGGCCCTGATCTTAAGCCCAGGTTAGCCCGTGCTTTAATGCGGCCCTGATTAACCGTGTTGAGAGCAACCTGAAGGAATCTCAGCACAATTAAACATACTGCATTGGTAACCATTAGCTCCTCATCTCTATCACCATGGTGACACCCTAACGGACTGTCCTCTCATTCTGCAGCCATCTAAGTCATCATCTGCACCCTCATTTTTCATTCTTATCAGCGGAGGAAAGCGATATTTCTTCTTTAATGACTGCTAATTAACCTTGGGCATGGGGGAGAGAGCAGGCAGACTGCTGGGTGAAAAATGGCTGATATCAATATTCTGTCTAAGCAGCTTACATAAAAGAACAGAAGGCAAGGAAGGAGGTTGGGTCTGAGTACTGGCTTGTACCAGAGAGGACCAGCAAGGTGTTTTCTATTCAGTTAACTGGAAGCACTTCCACTTGAAACAAAGACTATTTCATAAGAAATAGACACAAGTACCACGTTGAAGAGATATGGGCTATGTTTGGAATGGAATATTAGCATACATCGTATACTGCATACTTGGCCTATTTTTTTAAAAAAAATCGTATTCGAAGCAGAAGGTATGCAATGATGTTTCTACCGTTAGTATGTTATACCATTGTCGTGTGACTTCATTGCATTGCATGCTTAATTTAGCAACAGGTATCTAGTTATCTCAGAAATAAATATAGTTACTTTGCCTTTTTTTTTAATTATTTTGTTTGTTTCAGTGTCTCAGCTGCATTAAATAATATTATTCTGATTCATTCATACACGTAGTGTGCTTTGTTGTATACAGCACATTTTGGAAAATGTAGAAGGGTGACTTTTTTTGGAAAATCCAAAAAAATAAAATGCATTATGTGCTTAATTGTCATGGAAATAATTTCACAATGCAAAATATTTTAATAGTCCTAATATAGGCTTTTTATTTTTATTTTTTTGTACAGTGCATACTGAATACTGCAGAAATAGTAAAAGTAGTATGGTAGTACGCCATTCCGAACATAATCTAAAAATCTGCTAATATGGTGCCCTCAAAAATTGAAAGCCAGCAGTCGACCCTTATTAAAGAGCGTAATGCAATCAGGATCCCAATTTCACATTTCAAAATGAGCAATGTACTCCCCTCCCGCAATCCAAGCTTATCCTCTTTTTCAGTCCTTTCAAAGTGAAATCTCCAAAGAAAGAGAGCAAAACGTCTGGATTTCAGAGACGCAGCTCATTTGCTGCTTATTGAAGAGCATAATTCTCCTCTTAGTGGCACTTGGGATGGCTTTTGCAAGCCACACAGTTGGAGAGATTTAGGAAATGTGTAATCACATTTTGTGCTCTCGCATTTGTGTTATGTGTTAGAAAGTGCTGGACGGGGTTCTGATGCTTGTTTTATGATGTAGACTAAAACAGACATGAACACAGCAACATGGTTAGCTAAACTAATTTGAAGAAAAGAAGCTTGTTATTTTAAGAACCAAAGGTAGTCAAAAACTATGTCTAAATGCTTAAAAGAGCATAATATTTTCTCTCATTGTGGAGTAGAAAAGTAAAATAATACCTAGCAAACCGAAATTGTGAATTTGTTGGAGTATTATTAAGATGTATCAACCATTAGCATGCTCATTCTTGGAAAACTAAGGAAACTAAAGTTTGTGATCATGGAAAATGTCTTAAGACATTAAGACATAAGCTACAAGTTTATAATTGAAGCAACAAGTATGCATTCTTGAAGAGTAAAAAGTAATGATCCAAGATCTGTCACTGGTTCAAAACTTAAGACAGGATTTCTCCCATTTTGGAGTTGAAAGCATAAGAATATAATGACCATCAGGATTTAATAGCCAACAAATATAAATTAGATATTTATTTGGAGTATTATCAAGACCTATCAATCATTAGATTTAAGTTACTTAAAGATGCACTCAGTAATTTTTTCCACATTAAGAACAATTAAGAGGTCGTTCACACCAATTTAATTTATACATTTGTCTGCGCTGTTGTTTTTGTAAACATCAGTGTTGGGTGTAATCTGATAACAAAGTAATACGTTACTGTAATCAAATTACTTTTAAGTAAAAAAGTAGTGTAACATTACATTTTAAATTCTTGTAAACAGATTAGTTACTGACTTTCAAGTAAGGTAATTCATTTTAAGTACATTACTTGGGTTACAGTTATAGATCAGTGGTTACAAGTAATTCTTTAATTTTTCTAAAATATTATTTATGTAAAATATATTTAAAACATGTATTAATACGTTCATATGTATGATTGTTTGCATTTCTGTGATAGCTGAAGGGTGAATGAACAAGGAGGAAATATATCTTTTTTTTTTTATTTAAGGGGGAAAACTAAAACGTTTCTGTGAAGTGTTTTAGAAAGTAACTTAAAAGTAATTAGTTAAATAATTACTTTTTGATGAAGTAACAGGCAAAGTAATCTTATTAAAATTTCAGAGAAAATATTAGTAATTTTTAGTGGATTACTTTTTTAAGTAACTTGTCCAAGACTGGTAAACATGCACCGGACGGAAGACTTTGACCATCCGACTTTGAGTGTGGCGTATTTAGAAGCTGTATTAGGTTAAAATGAACATCAGCTTTTAAAATCATGTGTTGATACACCAGTGTTCTGTTCTATTCATTGCATTGCGCCTAGCTTTTTCTTTTTCGGTCTGAACGGTCCCTAACATATATAAAGAATTGAATAAAAATATCAAAACATGCTTTAAATAGATGAACCCTTAGTCATATCTTTAGCCTTATAAAAGCTGATTATTTTTTACAACCCCAATTCCAAAAAAATTGGGACAGTATGAAAAAAGCTAATAAAAACAAAAAGGAGTGATTTGTAAATTATATTCACCCTTTTCTATATTAAAAGCTCTACAACTACAAATTATATGATGCTTTACTTTGTGAATTTCCTAGTTTTTTAATGTACAGTAATGTCAAATCAGAGGATTGCAGCACTCCAAAAAAGTTGAGACAGGGGCAATTTAAGACAAATAACAGTTTGATGAGTTGAAATAACAAGGCGATGTGAAACAGGAGATGTTAAACAAGTGAGGCAATTGTGTCATAGTACTGTACAAAAATAGCCTAGTCCTTCAAGAGCAAGGATCGTTCAAGAATTGTTAATTTGGCAACAGATGCTTCAGCAAATAATCCAACACTTTGAGAACAATGTTCCCCAAAAACAAATTGGAAGGATTTGGGGCATTTCACCCTCTACAGTGCACAATATAGTTAAAAGATTCAAGGAATCTGGTCAAATCTCTGTGCGTAAAGGACAAGACGAAAACCATTTGATTGTGAGTGATCTCTGATCCCTCAGACGTCACTGTCTTAAAAAACGTAATTCGTCTGAAACGGATATCATGAACATGGATTTGGGATAACTTCAGTAAACCTTTGTTAGTTAACACCACTCACCGCTGCATCCACAGATGCAAATTAAGACTTTATTATGGAAAGCAGAAGCCCTACATCAACACTGTCCAGAAGTGCTGCCGACTTCTCTGGGCTTGGTCTCATCTTAGATGGAAAGTAAAACAGTAGAACTGTGTTTTTGGGTCTGAAGAGTCCACATTTCAAAAAGTTTTTGAAAAACAAAGCCATCGTGTTATCCAGGACAAAGAGGAAAAGGACCATCCAAGCTGTTATTAGCAACAGGTCCAAAAGCCAGTGTCTGTATGGGCCAGGGGTGTGTCAGTGCCCATGGCATGGGTAACTCGCACATCTGTGACAACACCATGAATGCAGACAGATATGTAAAAATTTGGGAGCAACATATCCTGCACCATCTTTTCCAGGGATGTCCCTGCATTTTCCAGCAGGACAAGTTCAAACCACATACTGCCTGGATTACAAGTGCATGGCTGTGTAAGCAGAGAGTGTGGGTGCTAGATTGGCCTGCCTGCAGTCGAAGACCCCATACAATTGTGCAGCTAAATACTTACATAATGGATGAATGGGGGAAAATTCCACTTTTTAAACATGTCTTCAGTGCCCAAATGCTTAATAAGTGTTATTAGAAGAAATGGTGGTTTCACAGTGGTAAATACTCGACTATCCCAACTGTTTTGGAGTGTGTTGCAATCATCTGATTTGAAATGACTGAACATTTAAAAAAAAAAAACAATGAAATTCAAAAGGAAAACCTTAATATACTGTGTAGTTGTCGTGCTTTCAAAATAGCAAAGGGTGAATATAATTTACAAATCACTCCTTTTTGCTTTTATTAGCATTTTTCATATTGTCCAAACTTTTTCGGAAATGGGGTTGTATATGAAGTGTGTCGCCTCATGGCACCAACATATTAAGATCACATGACCAGCCGAATATTACTTGCTTATTATTGGACACTTTCATTCGCCAAATATATTAATTGTGGCTTATTGTGAATAACTTGTTTTTACGCTTTTGTGTGATGCTACACACAAGCCATTAGGTTTCAGTATAAGTCCAAACATCCGAGGCATCGGCCAGTGCAACAAAAGATGAATGAGAGCACCTTTAAGATGCTTTAAGTTTATATTTAAATAATCATAAGAATGCATCTTTGAGAAATTATCAGTCCAGTATAATCCAACATCTGTCACTCACAGTTTTAAAACTAAATGCAGAATAGGCCCCATACCATGATGAGGAACAAACAGCCTCGGATACAAGTGGTACAGTTTGTGTATGCTTTTGTGAAACTATGCATTGGCCTGTGTATGGACATAATGTATGTATTGACAGTCTGTGTGAAATATACATGCTCAGATTTCATCCTTTAACTCAGCCAACTGCATACAGATATACATAAGATGCATTAAGGTTAAAATTAAGGTGTCCAGGTTAAAATTATGATACATTGAGTGTTTCAGATTAACGATACTTGTACATAGTTCTGTGTTGTGGCAACTTAGCATCCAGTAAAGCAGCCTGATAATCTACTGAAGGCAAACCGACGAGATCATGCCTTAAAGAACCCAAAACTAGAGAGACGAAACTATAGTAGACAAGACGGCTTGAGTTAGAGTGGTCATGACAATATCATTTGTTCCACCTATTTACTATAACGCATGGATTTCAAAACAGATGGAATGGCTTATGTAATCCATCAAATCTATGTTAACTGTTGTTCTTGAACAATGCTTCATGAGGGCTAGCATGTTTCTGCTATTCTACACAGAATTATAAAGTTTATATGGGCATAAATAGATAAATGTCTAATTATGTACAACCACAAAAAATAAAGGGTCATGTATTTTCAAACAATTGTATGTTTTTCTTTTTGGTTTATTCAACTCTAGTGGTCTGATTGGCAATTCAGTTCAGAAATTTATATATGGACTATAATGGACTATACAGTGGCCCCAAAGGTATTTGGACACCTATGCCAAACTTAAAAATGTATGAATTTCATTACATTACAAACTATTAACACAAGTGGCTTCAGCAAACCAATGATGCAAGACCTTTTCTAATAGCTAACTTCTCAATTCCTAGCTATTTTCACGAATTACCAATTGGCCTTAAGGTGATTTTTAGTGGATTTAGGGTGTGAAATGTTTTGCTTCAAAAGTGTTCTTGTGCTATATTTAAAATAAATGCAACCTGATTTGATATTTTGTTAATTAATACACACTTTGTGCACCAATGTTCATGTTAACCAATAAAACACTGTCTGTTGCATCAAATTATCAAATCATGGTTTAATTATGGAGTCCCTCCAAACTCTGTTTCTTCAGTAAAAAATAAATAAGCTGACATCACTGACTAATGAAATAACGCATGACTGAGTGTATTTAAAAAAGGCTTTATGGTAATTGAATGAAATTTGCTACACATTGGGGGCCTGGGTAGCTCAGCAAGTAAAGATGCTGACTACCACACCTGGAGTCGCAGTTCGAATCCAGGGCGTGCTGAGTGACTCCAGTCAGGCTTCCTAAGCAACCAATTGGCCCGGTTGCTAGGGTTGGTACAGTCACGTTGGATTAACCTCCTCGTGGTCACTATAATGTGGTTCTCGCTCTCAGTGGGGTGCGTGGTGAGTTGTGCGTGGATGCCGTGGAGAATAGCATGAAGCCTCCACACGCACTAGGTCTCTGCGGTAACTAGCTCAACAGGCCACGTGATAAAATGTACGGATTGACTGTCTCAGAAGTGGAGGCAACTGAGATTCCACCCTATTCCACCCGGATTGAGGCGAGTCACTACACCACCACGAGGACCTAGAGCACATTGGGAATTGGACATACCAAATTGGGAAGAAAAAAAAAACATTTGCTATGCACCACAGCTACAACTAACACATTAAAGGTCAACATAAAACTAGCTTAATGAAAAGAAATCTCTCTTCTGAACAGTTTTACAGACATCTGGGGTCAGAACTGTTTATCTGGGTTAAACACACAAAGGAACACAGATCGAAATAATACAACCTCACTGTGACAGAGCAGGGAATTGTAGTGAACTGCAGTGAGCAGAGTTTCTGAGGTAAAAAAAAATAAAATATAAAGCAATGGGCTACAGAACCAACTCTCCATGATCAAAGCCATCAATCTTATTCAACCTTGCCACGTTTGGGGTGTAAAATCCCATCAGCCATCCACTGACAGTGGCCCTTTGAATACAGATGCATGTGCACTCATGACTGGGAAGTGTATACTTCAGTTGTTCTGAACTAGAGACCTCTGTAAAATCAATGCTATTTCACACACACACAAAAAAGTAAAAAGTACAATAAGTATTGGAATATATATGAAATTGGGTAGAAATATAATGGGTGAATCTCTCAAAGAAATGCCCATGTCATAATTCACCCTAAAATCAAAAGAATTGTGAAATTATATGTTACATAATGAAAATTATGCCATTTCTTTTAGGACCATTCAGATTTGTTTGCGTTATTTTAATAACAATTAAGCAAATTTCCCCCAAAATTCCCGTAATGTGAAAACATCTAATTCTGGATACTTTAACATAAAAAAAATAAAAAATAAATAAAAATCTCATTCTCATCACTGTAATACAGTAATGAAAATCATTCTGTCCACACACAAAATTATTAAAATAAATAAATATAATCAGTAAAAATTATATTCAGTAATAAATACCACCAGGGTATATACTTCCCATTGGCCAAAAATGGAACTAAAGTTGACTGCTTTCACATATTTGTTTTGTTTTTTAAATGATGTACTATGCAATTGTTTTTTTTTTCTTTTTTGCCTGCTAAAATCTTCTTCTCTTCTTTCTGAAATTTCTGAACTGCTCTCCAGTGGCTGAAACTGGAATTACAGTCTAACGTTTGCATAACGCACTATATGCTATTTTTTATTTTATTTTGCCTGTTAAAATCGGTCTCTGCTTTCTGAAATTTCCAAACTGTTCTCCAGTGGCTGATACTGGAACTACAGTTGAATGCTTGTGCACATTTACACGACGCACTGTGCATTTTTTTTATTTATTTTTTATGACATACTATGCAGTTGATTTTGTCTGCTAAAATCGGTCTCTGGTTTCTGATAGTGTTGGGTTCGAGTCCACCTTAGTCGAGTCCGAGTCAAGTCCGAGTCTTTAAACAATCGAGTCCGAGTCCAAAAGGGGCCGAGTCGGACTTAAGACCGAGTCCATAACAGGCCAAGTCCAAATGAATCTGTTCATGAATCTGAATTAAAACTGTAACCGTAAACTCAACATCAATATTTTACGCTTATTTTAAACTTCACAACAAGAAAAACAGTTTGTCAATATAAATGTATCAAAAACTCCTTTGTTGCATTTTATATATACATATATTATGATTAGTATCCTGCTGAACAAACTTCAAAGTGGTTTCAGAATGAAAGCATATGCTTTAGGTGTATGAAGACAAAACTGTCCTTCAACACAATTCTTACTGCGTTCTGTTGATATTTCAATTATTTGTTGCTTTTTGCATCCTTTAAGTTTGAAATCTTTAAATACCAACCAAAGAAAACTTCACTGAGCTCTTCTTTAACCGCAAAAACATGGAGAATAATAATTTTGAGTAATACATTTAATAGAATTGTCCTTCAAAATTGTCGTGCATAAGTTACCCGGTGGTTTACAATAAAAATAAAATAAAAGAAGCATTTAAAATAAAAACATCATAGCCAACTAAACTAATCTCGTAACATGAAGTTTAGTTTCATACACAAACTCTGTCATCGAATAATACATTTATTTTATAGTCTATAATTAAATTATAAACAAAACATTTCACTGCCCAAAATATCCTAATAATTTATTGTGCATGGTTGAATGTTGTGAATGGTGGACAAATGCTGTAAAAGAATGTATTTTAAGCAGCTCATCAATGCTTTAGAAATAGTCAATCAATAATAAGTAGGTGCTGTTTATCTGTTTAGAGTTGCTGTCTGCTTTAACTGGTCCCCAGTAGCCGAACTAAAGTTGAATGCTTATGCGATGCACTGTGCAAGAGCAAGACATAAGCAAACATTATCCATATGTAACTTTTGAGTAGTAATTACATTAATACACTCAAAAGGGATGCGACATTAGAGGCACAACTTGCAGATTTTTGGGGCAAGAGTATTCGCCACATGCTTTTTAACATTACAGTACTGAGAATGCATTATATATGACTTGAAATGAACACCTCATACATTTTCGAGGGCACATTATAGCAGTGCAAATAATGAATGCAAATTAAGTTTGGGAGGGAGAGAGACTTTGGGCAAGAGAATACAGTGCGTGTGTGGAGAGGAACTAGAGACGACCCAGCTTTTCTGAAGCTCACTGCCTCCCACACGTTTTCAGACACGTTTCTGTTGCGAGTCTGTGAGAGTGCATGCGTACGTGTGCCTCAAGTGTTTTCTGGAGAACTGCGTCACATGTTTCAACCCACACGCACACCTGTCTTTACACATGTATGCAACAAATACACACAATCACACAGACACAGTGGACCAGTCAGGTTCATTTCTACAAGCTTAGCCCACCTGGATTATTTAAGACCATCTTTTCATCAAGGAGAGATTCCGGCTCTGATTATTGTATTATACATATATATACACAGTGTCTTGCAAAAGTATTCAGACCCCTGACCAATTCTCTCATATTACCGAATTACAAATGGTACACTGAAATTTCATTCTGATTGATATTTTACTTTAAAACACTGAAACTCAAAATCAATTATTGTAAGGTGACATTGTTTTTTTTGTTGAGAAATATTTTTATGAAAAATAAAATACTGAAATACCTAGCTTGCATTAAGTATTCAACCCCCACACATTAATATTTGGTCGAGCCACCTTTTGCTGCAATAACTGCTTTAAGTCTTTTGGGGTACATATGTACCAGCTTTGCACACAGTGACGAAGTGATTTTGGCCCGTTCTTCTTGGCAGATTTGCTCCAGGTTGTTCAGGTTGGTTGGGTGACGCTTGTGGATTGCAATTTTCAAATAGTGCTACAGATTCTCAATAGGATTGAGATCAGGACTTTGACTGGGCCACTGTAGGACATTTATCTTTTTGTTCTTGATCCACTCCAATGTTGCTTTGGCCTTGTGCTTGGGATCATTGTCATGCTGAAAGGTGAATTTCCTCCCAAGCTTCAATTTTTAGTGCAGTATTTCCCTATATTTTGCTCCATCCATTCTTTCTTCAATTCTAACAAGATGCCCGGTCCCTGCTGATGAGAAGCATCCCCACAGCATGATGCTGCCACCACCATACTTCACTGTAGGGACGGTGTGTCTTGAGGCATAGGAAGTGTGAGGTTTGCGCCACACAATGCGCTTTGAGTTTTGGCCAAAAAGCTCTATCTTGGTCTCATTTGACCACAAAACCTTCTCCCACATCGCAGATGGGTCACTGACATGCTTTCTGGCAAACTCCAGATGTGCTTTCAGATGGTACTTTTTGAGTAACGGCTTCTTTCTTACCACCCTCCCATACAGGCCAGCATTATGCAGTGCTCTTGATATGATTGACTGGTGCACCATTACTCCACTCCCAGCCACTGAATTCTGTAGCTCCTTCAAATTGATTGTTGGCCTCTCTGTGGCTTCTCTCACAAATCTCCTTTTTGTTAAGAGTGCTGAGTTTTGAGGGACAGCCTTTTCTTGGCAGTGCCTGGGTGATGTGGTGCAGCTTCCACTTCCTGATTATTGATCCAACTGTGCTCACTGGGATATCCAAACATTTGGATATTATTTTGTACCCTTTCCCTAGTCTATGCATTTTATTACTTTATCTCTAATTTCTGTGGAATGCTCTTTGGTCTTCATTTTCCTTCAGATCCACAGCCTGACAAATGATCCTTCAACAATGGGGTTTTTATCCCCATTAATGATTCACAGGTGAATGCCAATGGTAAAGTAATTGTGTCCTCATTAGGGCAGTTTCTTTCATTTGTGTAACCTGACAGATTCCACAACACAGGGGTTGAATACTTATGCTTAATAAAACCAATGTCACCTAACAATAATTGATTTTGAGTTCCAGTGTTGTAAAATAAAATATCAAACAGAATGAAATTTAATTGCACAATTTGTAATTCAGTAATATTAGATAATTGGTCAAGGGTCTGAATACTTTTGCAAGGCACTGTATATATATATATATATATATATATATTCAGCTGAGCAGAAAGGCACAGTGAAAGTGTACATCCTGTTCACCATGTTGATTAATATAGTCACATGCAGTTAAGAAAAGCTTTCTAATCCCTAACAGGAATGACATTATTAGATTAAAATAATTAAATATTCCCCCACAAACTATTATTTTTAAACAACAGCATTTTTGTTTTGTTTTTTGCATTACAGTGATGAGAATGAGATTTTTCACATTAATGAGAATTTGAGAGGAAAATGTCAAAAATAATGTCACAATGCAAAATGCTTATTGGTCCTAAAATAAACTTTAATTTTCTGCAAAATATAAATTTCTATTTTTATTCTTTTGATTTTAGAGTGAAATATAACCCAGACATTTCTTCATAAGATTCACCCATTGGTAACACTTTACAATAAAGTTCCATTTGTTAACATTAACAATACTTTTACAGCATTTGTTAATCTTGTTTAAGGTTTATGTCAACATATAGAAATACATTTTTAAATCAAAATGTGTATATATTAACATTAGTTAATGCACTATGCACTCAATTGTGTTTTTATTAACTAATATTAACAAAGATTGAAATATTTTGTAAAAAAAATATATTGTTCTTTGTTATTTCATGATATCTAATGCATTTACTAATCTTAACAAATGGAACCTTATTGTTAGGGTTACACACCCATTTCATTGCTATCCAATAAGCAGTCAGCAATGAGGCTCATTTGGATTTAATTTACAGATCTGAGGTTTCCGTTGTATATAATATATTGCTTTCTACGGCCATCACAGCAATCATGAATACAGGGATTTCTCTAAGTGCGTAATAGCCTACAGTAAAACTAGAGACGAAAGCAAATCAGCTCTCATGTGTCACTGCAGACAGACTCAGCAGTAGGTGCTCTACATGTGTCAAGTGTATTTTACTGCCTTCTGGGTCTAGTATATAAAGACTGAAAGGTATCCTTACACACACAGGCCTGAAAAGGAGGTACAGAGCCAGATATATTTATGAGGAAATGCTGCCCTCTCCTGGTCTCCCTTTCCAAAAATAAAATAAAATAAAATAAAAAAATACAATTTTTTTTACACAAGTGTGGGGACACAGTAAAAATGCTTTAATTTAGTATTTTTCTTATTACATTTATTATTATTATTCCTAATTCTAGTATATGCATTACTTTGAGTGAAAATGTTAACCAAAAATTTGACATCTTAAATACTGTAGTGTTTGGTACATCCCCCCTTTGCTTTAATGACAACATGCACTTGAGCTGGCATGGACTTCACAGATTTGCATAAAGTCTGATGATCCATGGTATCCCAGAAGACCATATGTACAAGTAAGTTAACATGGAAATGTCACAAATTTGCTTATATTTAATTAGTGAGATGAAAATAATAAATTTTGCACTTTTCAACATAATCGCTTCTTCAAAATCCTAAAACTTTTCCATGTTGACTTCTGTACCCCACTGTGTATATTATGATAAAAAAATAAAATAAAAACCGATCAACATGCAAATTCTCATATAATATAAACACGTTTATTAGAGTTTTTAAATACATATTAAATGGCCCCTTGGTGTGTTATGACATAAATCAGTACAATTCTGATTAAATAAATGTAGATACATATGAAATATGACTTACAGTGGATATTAGCTGTACTCCAGGGTTAGTCCATCAAAATAGTAACTCTACAGTATATTAATATACAGAATGTAACATTTTATATGATAAACTCATTTTTTCATATATGAAAACAATACTGACTCTGGTGTCTACACATATTATTCTGTATACAAACTGACTGATACAAATTAAGCATGTAAATTCATAACATATCACTTTTGAAAAAATAGACTCATCTACTATTGCTTTGGTAAGAAAGATGTTGGACCAGATGTCTGGAGTAAGGAGGAGCAGTCAGCCACTCTCTTGACTGAACACTGTGAGCCACAACAGTCTTCTGCATCATGTTCTTGGGATTACTTCCTCCCCACAAACCTGTCTGTGCTCAAAGGCGAACTACATCATTGTTGTTTGGTGCGTTTCCATTGGTCTTGTCGCAGTCGGGATCAGAGTTCCAATCCTGATGCATCACCCCAATGTCCAGGACCTGGGGGTTAGTACGAGACTCGGCGAGTCTATGCGAGAGAAGAAAAAACATAGAAGAGCATAAACCTGAAACTCTACAGTGATACAAACATACCAGTGAGGTTCAAAAGTATTCAGATTGAAAATCTGGTCCTCAAAATCTATTTAAACCTGCAAACAAAGAGAAGGTTGCTGGATTTTGAAAAATTTAAAACAAGGAAATGTTATGATGTAAAATGAATTTTAGATTACGCAAATAAAAGTAGAACTTAAATAATAATAAAAAAGCAAAATAGAATCATTTTCACAAGTGGTCTGTCTTTTGAACCCCACTGTATATCAGGGATTTTTATAGTGATTAAGATCTCAGCAATGTCATGCAAATGTCGGCCTTACCATGGAAATAAAGTGTTTACCAAAAGGAACAGAACTTATAATTTCCCAAAGGATAAAAAAAAACAAAAAAAAAAACTACCACATCCATAACATTGTAATTGCCCATATGTGGTTAAAAGTTTCATTAAAGGCCATATTTGTGGTTCATTCAGTAGCTATGCCATTTAAAATGTTGCTAATATGCACAACTATAAGTTTTATTTGTTAGGTTAGAGGCCATGCTTTATCAATGTTATTCTACTGTACTTCTTAATAAGAATTATGCTCATGGATAAATAAGTTGCTGATTAGGATGAAAATCACAAGCTGAAATACACAAATAACACATACAAGTAACAGATACAAAACTGGCTAGGCTCAAGATGATGGGAAATTGAAAGACAACAAAAACCATGAGGGTACAACAAAAATACGCAGTTCTAAGTCTTGCAAACTAAAAATGGACCAGTGCAGAACCCTGCCAAGAAATTCCCAATAAGATCTGTCTGTTGGGTCAGTAACCGGTTACTATCCAGAAGGCTTTCTTTTTTTTTTTTTTTGCACTGGTTTGATCAATGCACAATGGCAGGGTTCTGGAATGATGTTACATAAACTGACAGACAGTATGCTAAAAAGAGATTTAGGTAAGGGGTTGGTAGAAGACGAGATTGGATTGGTCTGGTACAGGACAAGAACTGTACTTGTTACCTGGAGAGTACTCATAGCTATCCAGACTGCAGCTAGGAACAAAAGAAAGCACAACAATCAAGGGTTTTGGTGCTACAGGATCTTTCTGTCACCACAATTTAAATTGGGTTTCATAAAAAGAGATAAAGCAATGTTTTACTATCCGATGTAGGGTCAAATCTCAAAAAAGCCTGAACGGTCATAAAATCGTAGTCACTTGCCCACTTCTACAAGCAAAAAACATAACCAGCTTTTTGGTCAGCACAAGTGTTTTTAGTGTAAAGATAAGGGCAGGTCTACAGAGTCACAGATTTCCTTTACCCTTTAATATGGGTCTTTGAGACTAGAAGCAGACAGAAAAAAAAAAAAAGAAAAATAAAAACATATTGGAAGCTTGTTGAAAGAGCATTTCCAAACATTTCATGTTCAGCCTCTCTTGTGGATGCGTTCAAATAAAATTGAAAGCATTTGTACTCATAATGCCCAAGTATTCAGGTCAGGTTTATTTTATATGCCATTAGAAATAAATCCAGACCAACTGCTTTTCCAGGATGACTTATATCCTGCCAAACTACTGTTATTGAAAGCTTTGCTTTGGCTCTGTGGCAAACAAACAAACAAACAAAGAAAGAAAAAAGAAAATTTGTCTAAGTCCTTTGCTGAATTGTTTCAGTTTGTTTATTAATCAAAGGCATAGAAGTCATTCTATGTGAACTGTAAGAAACATTTCAAGTGATTGCAACACAATCTTTCAAAACAAACATGGAAAGATTGCATTCTGAGGTCAATTTGATTTGCGAGAGGTTTATAAGCATGCTTTTAACATGCCGTTAACTTTGAGGAGGAGATAAGAACTGCTTTGGGTGCCTCATACCTTGAAAAAGCTTCTTCCAGACCATCATCCATCTCCTGAAAGGAGGAACAAAATGGAAAGTCTTTGTAAAAGAATAAAGTACATTGTAAAAAGATGCACAAACATTGTAGTCAGCAGTATGGAATGTAAGTTTGGACATGTCCAAAACTGCCTTTGAGAAGCTCTTACCCATACTGTGTTGTTATTGTTGGGTTCAGTGTGGTTGTCCATATTTTCCACGATAACATCAATGTCCAACAGGTTCTCTGTAGCTTCAGCTAAATGAGACACATGGCCCACTGATACATTAAAGGAATATAAGAGTCAACACAAGTTAAGCTCAATCGACAGCATGTGGCATAATGTTGATTACCACAAAAATGTATTTTGACTTGCCCTTAATTTTCTTAAAATCAATAAATTAGGGTTACTTACAATGGAAGTAAATGAGGCCAATCCGTAAACATTAAAATACTCACCGTTTCAAAAGTATAGCCACAAGACGTAAACAATATGCATGTTAACAGGATTTGCGTGATAAAATCACTTACTAACCTTTTCTGTGTAAAGTTACAGCCAATTTTACAACTTCATTGCTATGATGATGTCAACAAACCCAAAAATGGCTGTAAAAAAATGACATTTTAAACAACTTTACAGCTCAAATAATACATGAGTTGTAACAGAATTAATGAAAGTACCTTTAGAAAATTATAAGCTTTACATTTCTGCCTTTAAACCCTCCAAAAATTGGCCCCATTCACTTCCATTGCAAGTGCCTCACTGTAACCCTGATTTTTTGCTTTTATTTTAAAGGATTAAATTATATTTTGTGGTAATCAACATTATGCCACAAATGCTTTCGACTGAACTTAACTGTATTGAGCCTCTAATATTCCTTTAAAATCTTAAAGGGAGAGTTTACCCAAAAATGAAAAATCTGTCCCCATTTATTCACCTTCATGAAGTTCCAAACCAAGATGATTATACTTCCTCCATAGAACTCAAAAGGAGAAGTTAGGCTGAAATGTTCATGCTGTTACTGGGCACCATAAAAGTAGTCCATACGACTTGTATGTTATGTTCCAAGTCTTCCAAAGCCATAGAACTTTTTAACACTAAACTTAGCATTGTGTCGTCTTATGACTGATCACAATGAGGCATGTTTAAATATGTGGAAGCGCCAATGAGATTTGAGAGCTGCAGCATAAGGGTAAGAATATCAGAGAATAACGACTTAAATTTTGGTAGGTTCTTTGCATAAAGCTATTTTACAGCTCAAGACTTGGCGAGGGAACGAAGGAAATGGAAGACTTTTGGTCATTTTTTGAGCTTGGAAGCACCCATCTGTATTAATACATTCATCGTGTGATAAAGAGCAGTATGAACACTGTTAAACAACTCTTTCTGTGTTCAATAAAAAATAAAAAAGTCAAACATGTTTGGAATGACAAGATGACTACATGATGATAATTTTCATTTTTAGGTAACCTATACCTTTAATGACTTTATTAATATCTGATAAATTTAACCAAGTGCCTTCAGTGTTTTATACCACCTCCTTTTAGGCTGGTCAGACTGACTGATCTCTCAGACTGTGCGCTGTTGGATGTCTCTCGCTGCTCTCTCTCTAAAGGCAGCGTTAAAAAAAAACATTATATAGAATAATAACCATGACATCACCACAATATTAAACTCATTAGGCAAGGAGTCTTTAGGATCATGTCACTTGGCAGTCTTATCACTTTAGAAACTATTCAGCAAGTACAAGAATTTCTTGGAAGGTGGTCCTTTAACTAGTTCCTTTTTAACAAATACAAAAACATTTTGTTCTGTGAAATTCCTTTTCTACAACAACAAGAGGCAACAGAGAATGCTCTGCCGATCATAATCCATCATGACAGCAACAATGACCTCAAAAACCCCATGAGGAGGACATTTTCTTCAAAAGTGCAACATGACAAATTATTTTCTTCTTGTGGCCTATGATCTTCTAAGACAGTTATATATGGCCACTACATTGTTTTGGCAAAGACTTTTGTTCAGGGGCTCTGTGGAGAGATATGACACTGTACCTTCTTTGGCAACCTCCCAGAACTCGAAGGCCACTCTGAAGGCCTGAACCACTGTGAGTGTGACAGCCTGGGCCTGAAACAACACAACGAGACAGGAAAGAAAGAGGGACATTTTGGAATTAGCTGGTTTTCTGCATTTCTGCTTGGTCATACAATGTGATCTCATCTTCATCAAAGTCACAAGTATAGACAAACACAATGTGCTTAAGCTAACGACACAGACAAGTATAATCTTTCATGTCTTTATTGAACACATCCCCTTAAACATTTACAGTGCTGTGGAAAAAGTAAGTGAACCCTTGTATTTAAAATAACTGGTCGATCCTCATTTGGCAGCAATAACCTCAAACAAGCATTTCCGGCAGCTGTGGATTAGACCTCCACACATTCAGAAGGAATTTTGCACAATTCTTCCTTACAGAACTGCTTCAGCTTAGCCATATTTTTAGGATGTCTAGTGTGAAATGGCTCTCTTGAGGTCAATCCACAGGATCTCTACTGAGTTAAGGTCTGGGCTCTGACTGGGCCACTCCAAAAGGTGGATTTTCCTTTTTTGAAGCCATTCTATAGTGGATTGACTTTGATGATGTTTAGGGTCATTGTCCTGCTGCACCACTCAACTTCTATTGAGCTTCAGCTGGTGCACAGCCACCCTGACATTATCCTGCAGGTTATCGTGATAAACTTGGGAATTCATTTTTCCCCCTTGATAATGGCAAGCGGTCCAGGCCCTGAAGCAGCAAAGCTCCATGATGCTCCCTCTACCATACTTCATCGTTGGGATGATTTTTTCATGTTGGTATGCACTGCCCTTTTTTTACACCATACAGTTGAAGTCAGAAGTTTACATACACCTTAGCCAAATACATTTAAACTCAGTTTTACACAATTCCTGACATTTAATCATAGAAAACATTCCCTGTCTTAGGTCAGTTAGAATCACTACTTTATTTAAGAATGTGAAATGTCAGAATAATAGTAGCAGAATAACAGCTTTTATTTCTTTTATCACATTCCCAGTGGGTCAGAAGTTTACATACACTTTTTTAGTATTTGGTAGCATTGCCTTTAAATTGTTTAACTTGGGTCAAACGTTTTGGGTAGCCTTCCAAAAGCTTGACATTTTGGCCCATTCCTTCAGACAGAACTGGTGTAACTGAGTCAGGTTTGTAGGCCTCCTTGCTCGCACACGATTTTTCAGTTCTGCCCACAAATTTTCTATCGGATTGAGGTCAGGGCTTTGTGATGGCCACTCCAATACCTTGACTTTGTTGTCCTTAAGCCATTTTTCCTCAACTTTGGAGGTATGCTTGGGGTCAGTGTCTTTTTGGAAGACCCATTTGCGACCGAGCTTTAACTTCCTGGCTGATGTCTTGAGATGTTGCTTCAATATATCCACATAATTTTCCTTCCTCATGATGCCATCTATTTTGAGAAGTCCACCAGTCCCTCCTGCAGCAAAGCACCCCCACAACAGGATGCTGCCACCCCCATGCTTCACAGTTGGGATGGTGTTCTTCAGCTTGCAAGCCTCACCCTTTTTCCTCCAAACAAAACAATGGTCATTATGGCCAAACAGTTCAATTTTTGTTTCATTAGACCGGAGGACATTTCTCCAAAAAGTAAGATCTTTGTCCCCATGTGCACTTGCAAACTGTAGTCTGGCTTTTTTTATGGCAGTTTTGGAGCAGTGGCTTCTTCCTTGCTGAGCAGCCTTTCAGGTTATGTTGATATAGGACTCGTTTTACTGTGGATATAGATACTTATCTACCGGTTTCCTCCAGCATCTTCACAAGGTCCTTTGCTGTTGTTCAGGGATTGATTTGCACTTTCACACCATACTACGTTCATCTCTAGGCGACAGAATGTGTCTCCTTCCTGAGCAGTATGATGGCTACGTGGTCCCATGGTGTTTATACTTGCATACTATTGTTTGTACAGATGAACGTGGTACCTTCAGGCATTTGGAAATTGCTCCCAAGGATGAACCAGACTCCACATTTTTTTTTCTGAGGTCTTGGCTGATTTATTTGGATTTTCCCCATGATGTCAAGCAAAGAGGCACCGAGTTTGAAGGTAGGCCTTAAAATGCATCCACAGGTACTCTCCAATTCAGTACACCTCTTATCAGAAGCTAATTGGCTAATTGCCTAAAGGCTTGACATCGTTTTCTGCTTAAGCTGCTTAAAAGCAGTTAACTTAGTGTATGTAAACTTCTGACCCCTGGAATTGTGTAATAGTCAATTAAAAGTGAAACAATCTATCTGTAATCAATTATTGGAAAAATTACTTGTGTCGTGCACAAAGTATATGTCCTAAACAACTTGCCAAAACTATAGTTTGATAATATTAAATCTGTGGAGTGGTTAAAAAATTTGTTTTAATGACTTCAACCCAAGTGTATGTGAACTTCTGACTTCAACTGTACGTAGTGCTGCGTGTTTTTCCAAAACAATTCAACATTAGTTTCATCAGTCCACAAAACATTTTCCCTAGCAGAATTGTGGAGTGTTTAGGTGGTTTTTGGCAAACTTCAAACATGCAGCAATGTTTTTGTTAGAAAACAGTGGCTTCCTTCATGGCGTCCTGTTATGGACACCTTGCCTGTTTAATGTTTTCAGTATAGTAGACTCATGAACAGAGATGTTAACCAGTACCAGTGATTCCTTCAACTCTTTAGCTGTCACTCTAGGGTTCTTTTTTACCTCATTGAGCATTCTGCAGTGTGCCCTTTGAGTCATCTTGGCTGGAGAGTAGTCACAGTACTAAATTGTCTCTATTTATAAACAATTTGTCTAACTGTGGACAGATGAATATCTAAGCTCTTCGAGATAACTTTGTAACCTTTTGTTGATGGTTATAGTCTAGGGGTTCATATACTTTCTCCCCAACCTACACTGTGAATGTCTGAATGATGTATTCAATATGAACAAAAACAATACAATAATTTGTGTGTGTGTGTGTATATATATATATATATATATATATATATATATATATATATTACACACACACACACACACACACACACACACACACACACACACGTATATAATGTATATTTTATTTAGCATATATAAATGTATGAGACGTGCATGTTTGAAGGTATATCAATGTCTGTACATTTCATATGTCATAAATAAAATATATTTTTTATTTCTAACAATGTATTGAAATGTAAGGGTTTATTTTGTGATTATGACTGGCTTACTGTACATTATCCCCCATAATAGGCTGCATCTAACCAAATAAATAATAATGTGCATAAATAGTGATTTGAGTTTAAATTATTTGATAATGAGCCCGTTTACATGCACACCAATTCGCTGATTACTCTCTAAAATCAGCTTATTTTAAAAAAATCTGACAAGGCAAGAAATACGCGATTACATGACATACTCCCGATTATGTCTACTTTTGACGTCAAACCGTGAAGAGAAATGCGCTCAACACATGCGCACATTGGTTGAGCCGGTAAGAACACAGTATAAGATGGCACGCAAAATCTGCGTAATTGGCAAAGATCTACCGATGTCGTTCATAAGCCGTTTTTGGCCTTTGTGCCAATAAAGGAATGCGGTTAATTGCGTTTACATGACCGCACGCATTGTTGGCTTATTAAGCATAATCGGTGTAAGAACATGCATGTAAACAAGCTCATTGTTAGAAGAAAGAGCCCATGGAATAATACGATAAGACATGAATCTTTGTAGGAAATCCTGGGAAAACTGTCAACTGTTTTCAATTAGAATTAAGTATTCCAGAGAGCTGTGTAACAAGCTTACTATACAGTATAATAAACATCCACAGCGGTGTGGTTGTACCACTTGGGTACGCATACCCCAAAATGAAAATCACTGGCATAAATACAATACATGATTTGTTCGCGATTTGGGCCAAAACTAAATGATATGATTTGCACAAAAACAAAGTGTTAAGAAAGCATTCACATCAAAACTTCAGTGTCTAGCCTCAACAGACATGTTAATATGCTTTTGAATGATTACAGAGAGAAAGATGTCTAGTGCTATGACAGATCAGAACAGTGTGTCCTTAGATCCGCATACAAATAGAGTAAGCTGGTCAGCTGTTGCTCAGAAAGGCATTATAAAATTGTTCTTAACATTTCTTAATCTTCTTTATACTTTGTTTGCTTGTGGTTGTAAAATATTCAGGGTTTTCATTAGAAAACAGTCAAAATCTCACCACTTTCCGTTTGGCGCAGAGGAATGCGTGGCACTCCAGCGCCTCGTTCTGTTGGTTCTGGGCGATGAAAGCAAACACTTTGGCATGGATCTTGTCAGCTGAGCAGTATGATATCCTGAGGAGGAGGGTCACAAAACAGACCAGCGCTAAGCACATGCAGTCGGTTTTGAGTAAATAAAGATATGTTGATGTTTTGCAAGGCAGATGTGGAGCAGACTGCAACTGTCTGTACTGGAACTTCACGGAATGTTTTCATGCATCACTGTTGTAACAATGAAGGACTGATGGATACTGTTTCTCTTTAAACAAATATGGAAATTGGAGAGAAGAGCATGTGTCTATTTGGACAGTAGGATTATCTAAAGCACACTGGGAACATGAGATTTATGGAGACTACTGCTGGTCACCTGCAGTGTGCTTTATTATGTCCCTAGTGAGAAACATGGAGGTTACACCACCCCCTGCGTGTGTGTGGTAAAACACTATGGTAGGATAAATCATTATTGCTTTAGGCAAGACTGCACACTTGTTTCTGGGAAAAAAGGAAAAACATTCTTCTGATAAACTAATGTATTTCAGTGGCACAGTGGTGAATATTTAATAAGCAGTCAAAAATTAGAGAAGTTAAGGAGTGCTAAAGTGTGTGGAGTTCACCTGTATATGGAAATGTTCTCGATCAGCTGGTTGGACACACTGTCACGCAAGATGATTCCCTGAGGAGACACTTTCAGGGCCACTTTAGGCAGTTTCTTTCCACAGGCTTTGGCCTAACAATACACAATAACAAAACATTACTTACATTTTTCAGAGGAAAATGTGAGTGGTGTGATTCACCCCCACAATTCTATGATATTCTGGGTGACTTAAGGGTGTAAGTCTATGGAATTTCTTCACCCATTTTATCATCTGCCAGGCGAAAACCATTAGACCGATATTTGAAAAACGTAATAGCACACACACCTCTTTCAACAAACCGAATGATAACTCCAATATGTTCATGTCTGTAGTGGTACTGGACGAGTTATGCACAGAGTATAACCCTTATGGTTAGGAGTTGCTATAAATCCCTAACCCCAAGCATAAGCAATAGTAATACTGATGATTGCCTTAGCAAATGCCAAAAAAAAATAAAAATAAAATAAAAAAAACACATTTGTAAATGTTTGAAAAAATAAAATACAAATCTGGAATATGAAGTGTCGCCTAAACATTAATAAGAATATGCCGGTTGATGGAACACACCGTGGCAACAATCCTTTTGACAGCAGCTGCAGAGAGCTCCTCGCCTTTAGGCTGATCCACCAGAGTCATTCCCAGGTGCCGAAGGTTAAAGGTCATGCCCTCCATCAGGGTCTCTCTCGTGTCTGTCCAGTTCTCAGGGAGCTCTGTACAGAGGGAAGGCGACCAAATAAGAGTGAAGAGTTTGAGACAAAGCTAAACAGCTAAAAAAAAAAAAAAAAAAAAAAAAAAAACACACACACACACACACACACACACACACACACACACACACACACGTGGGTTAACCAAAGTCAGTACAGAAAAACAGTAAACAATTTTAACCAAAGTGCATGTACTTGGAGTCACGCTTTCAGGTCAGGTGTCATTATGAAATATTAAAAGTAAAAACACAGACGGAGTAAATATTTGTAATACAAAACCATTGCTCAACAGACCCAAATACATTTTCAAAAGCCTGCTCATCCTTATTTTCAGGGTTGAGTGAAAACAGTTAAAGTCTTTGGTTTGGAGAATCTGTAAGTCAGGGGTAGCTTGTGCCCCAGCGTTAAGCCTGTCTAGTCTGTGTGATATGTGGTATGCATGGCTAAATCACGATAAGCATCATATGAGGTTAAAGGTTCGACATCAAAATAGTCTCTGTAACATGCCGAAAGTGCACTTGACTACATCGTGCATCAGCAAATATGCCTGGTTATAGCACTCTTTGCCATCATTTGAAGAATAAGATGCAGTTTTTGTTGTGCCGTTTAGTGAATTTGCTGCTAAGGCAAGGCAAGGCAAGTTTATTCATATAGCTCATTTCATACACAATGGCAATTCAAAGTGCTTTACGTAAAAATGGTTAAGAAAAAATATATGTTTTTTTAAACCAATTAAACAAGAATAAAAGTAATAGAATACATTTTTAAAATATTAAAATGAATAAAAAAAGGAAAAAGAATATAGTAATAAAATGCAGTGCAATCAGTAAGCCCAGGTCAGCACAGCTAAACAGGTAATGTTTTTTTGAGTCTGGACTTGAATGTGGCTACTGTTGGAGCACACCTGACCTCTTCTGGAAGCTGGTTCCAGCTGCAGGTGGCAAAATAGCTAAACTAAACACAGTCTCACCTTGTTTTGAGCGAATGCTTTGTGTTTCTAGCTGACTTGATCCTAATGATCTAAGAGGTCTGTTAGGTTTATATTCAATGAGCATATCTGCAATTTAAGTCCTAGGCCATTGAGTGATTTATAAATGAATAATAGACAGCAGCAGCATTTTGAATGAGCTGCAGGTGTCTGCAATGGTCTTTTTGGGAAGGCTGGTGAGGAGTCCATTGCAGTAGTCGACCCTGCAGGTGATGAATGCATGAACAAGTTTCTCTAAACGTACGTTTCCACTGACATGCTGTGAGCGAAGGTGAGCAAGCGTTTTCAATTCATTCCTATGGAAGTCAATGGAATTAAATTTGCAGAGGGTTGTTAAGAGCATCAAAAAAAGTTGAAAATCCTTGGCTTTATGCAAATGAGGAACAAAAAAAAAAAAAAACACCAGGCGCCAGTCACTCACTGTGAGCTGAAAACAGTGATGTCTATCATATGAGGTTCAACATGAAGATACTGTTAAAGTTTCTGCTGGAATCAGTGCTTTAATTACAAACAGACTCCAAATGATAATTGCACGCTTTTATTGTGGCAATACTGTGGCTAGGGGAGTAAATATGAGACTTAAAACGGACTTGACAAATGAACACTGCATGCATTGACTGTGAAAATACTGTGGCTGGATAAAAAAAAATACAATAAATGTACACAGTTTTTATACTGTGGGCCTTCTGAAATAAAGTTTGCTTCTTTCTGACTGTAATTTATTTATATATATATATAAAAAAATAAACACACACACACACACACACACACACACACACACACAAAATTAGGCAATTCTTCCCATAAGGCTTGCACCCCTGAGTCTTCTCTTTACTGTTGTACATGAAACTGGTGTTGAGCGGGTAGAATTCAATGAAGCCGTCAGCCGAGGACATGAGGCGTCTATTTCTCAAACTAGAGACTCTGATGTACTTATCCTCTTGTTTAGTTGTACATCTGGTCCTTCCACATCTCTTTCTGTCCTTGTTAGAGCCAGCTGTCCTTTGTCTTTGAAGACTGTAGTGTACAACTTTGTATGAAATCTTTTTTGGCAATTTTAAGATTGTATAGCCTTCATTCCTCAGAACAATGATTGACTGACGAGTTTCTAGAGAAAGAGGTTTCTTTTTTGATTGTACTCTCCACGATCCACGCACAACTTACCACACGCCCCATTGAGAGCGAGAACCACTCATCGTGACCACGAGGACCTCGTGTGACTCTACCCTCCCTAGCAACCGGGCCAATTTGGTTGCTTAGGACACCTGGCTGGAGTCACTCAGCACACCCTGGATTCGAACTCGTGACTCCAGGGGTGGTAATCAGCGTCAATACTCGTTGAGCTACCCAGGCCCCCTGAAATAAGAATTTTAATTCGGTGGCAGTGACGTCACTCTCCACCCCATGCCATCCAAATCACACCAAACCAGTGTTGTTCATTTGTGCCATTAAAAGAAACAGCATAACATATTCCTTTCTTTGTATTTAACAAGATAGCTTTTGGGAGCTGTGAAATCAAGCAGGCTAAACCCCATGTCAATCATTCTCACCTGTCTCCATCGTTTGTGGTTTGTGCTGTGCTTGGTATCGTTGAAGCATTCATTTTTGGGTAAAGATTTGTTTTTTCACTGACTCTTGGGCTGGTTGGAGAGTAAGTTAACATAAGCAGTTGATGTTGACTGGTTTTGGATATCAGACAGAATTCTGATAAATGGATATCTTCTGATGGAGAGAGAGGTTTTGTGTACACTGGATCTAACGAGCATTTTCACTGCCTCAAGTTTTCATATTCTAAGCATATCATTGACTACTGTTCATGGCATCACATCTCTGTTTATAGGCTATATACATAAGCGGTGGGTGAATGAATTGCAGGGTAAAGGTACATCAAATAAAATTAATAAATAACATTTAAAATACAAATACATTTTTCCCATCTGAATCCATACATTAATTTCAAGATTTTCAAATTGCAGGTTCTGCCTACTGTACAATGTTCACACTCCATACAAAAAACTCCAAATGAATAAATGGTTGATTATTGTTATTTGCACAGACACCAGTATTCATATTGATAATTATGTTTAATTATTTGTATGTTTACACGGAAGACGATAACGGCATCGTTTTCAAAAACTTGCACTTTGAAACCCAGTTTTCAAAAGTTTGCGTTTTCAGGCCCCAAAACGCCGCTGTCGTGTAAACGAACAGCCAAAACGCATAAAAAGTTTTCCGTTTTTAGTTGAAAACGTTGTCGTGTAAACGGCCCCTTAGTCAGTGTCCTTTGGACTGGTTGTGTAGGATATATATTTTATAATGTTCTTGATATTAATTTTATTTACTAACTTTTACTATTTTTATTTGTTTTGCTATTGTTGTAGATAAATCGAGGATAACAGAGTTTCAAGTTTGTGGTTTAATTTTTAAGCTTAAAGTAACCATTTAAAGTGATTTTAATAAGTGCAATTTAGAGATTTTACCAAACAATTTGGTCAAATTAGCTTCAGAATAGGTGACTTTAGCTGAAAGGTGAGTAGTTTCATCCCTGGTTTAAATATCAGACCAAATCTGATATTTCCTGACAGAGAAAGAGAGATGTGTTTGAGTTTGATGGGGTGAAAATTTGTATCTTTGCCTAAAAATTAATGCTTTAACGATATCAAACACGGCACAAACCAGAAGCAAGCACAAACGATGGAGACAATGTTTAGCCTGCAGGATTTCACAGCTCCCAAAAGACATCTTGTTAAATATAAAGAAAGGAATATGTTATGATGTTTCTTTTAACAGCACAAACTGGCACAAATCGAGCACAAACAAAGACACCGGTTTGGAGCGATTTGGACCACATGGGGTGGAAAAGTGACATCACACAGCCAAAAAAATAATGTCTAATCTCAAACATCAAACTAGCACAAACGTTCATTTTTGAGGCACAAATCGGCACATACACAGCACAAATGAATGGTATGGATTTGGTAATGATTTAATTATATGTTTACATGACATTTAGCAGGCACTTTACATCCAATGTGACATGCAATAACACAATTGCATGTACATCTCCCCATGGGGCAATTTGGTGTTAAGAGCCCTATCCAATGTAATTACTCAACATCCTTCCTCACAAGAAACTTAACGACTTGAGACTGGAAAAAGGCCTATAACTGTCTTCTTTCTTCCCTTCTCCTCAGCAAAAACAGGTTTCTGAAGTTGTCTCAAGACAGAAGGCATTCACACAGATTATTCAATGTGGCACAGATGCGGCATAAATGTATTTACATAAGACTCACAATCCTGGGAAACATAGAACGCATCTTTGGTTGGTTTTGAAAATAAGACGTGCACTAATTGTCATGATAATGCCAAAATTAAGGCGATTCAGATGTTCACCAGATGACATTTCATATGTACACAGACCCAAAACTAGAAAGAGTTTTAGCTTTGCACAGTGATATAAAGACACAACTGGAGACCTTTCTATATAATTACTTTGACCACGGCTCCAGAAATAACATTTCATGCTTAAATTGATGTTCTATCATTTAAAATCAGGGGTTCTTCTCAAACATACATAAAAGAAGAAGGGCGTAATAACACAACCCTTGTAACAGACATCATTGCTCAGGCCATACCGATTAGTGACACACCCAAGGGCCCTTAATCACAGGGGGACGTACTACTTTGTCTTAACGATGTCCCTGGAGAACCATTCAAGGGTGGAGTGACTCGACTGCTGGTTCAAAGTTTAAAAATACAGAAACTGCTCTCGACACTGGGTAAAGCCCAGATATGATTATCGTGCATATTTAAAAAATAAAATTACAATTCGGAGGTTATAATGAGTTCATGGCAAGGTTGAAATTACTTCAACTGCAGCCAAATAAAGAGGAAAGAATGTTGTCTTATTTTGCCAAAGTGGAAATTGTGGAAAAATAAACGGTGCTCTCTAAACAGGAAATCATTCTTGTGTAGAAAAACAAATCCAGATAATAGTAGACATGCAAAATATATTGATGCAAATGGTAATGTGTGTGTTACATTTACAAAAGATTAAGCAAAACAACTGTTTAAAAGTGAACCAGCCCCACCCCAAGAGACAAAGCTAAGCATGAGTGAATCTCACAACACATTCAGGCCACATTTTCACATTTCAATGCAGCTTATTTTTTAAGATTAGTAGGAATTTTTTTACCCCTGTGTGACATTATTTTCATGACAACCAAGCACATTTTCCTTATTCTCTTTACCGTAACATACAGAAATTTTACTTATACATTTTTTTTATTATTATTTATTCCCACTATGAATGCTCTGATTCAACATAAGTTAAGCTCAAATCAACAGCATTTGTGTACCCAAAATATTTTATTCAAAAAGTGAAGAAAAAAAAATAATAATAATAATAAAGCAGCAAGTGTCTTGCAGTAACACTTGTAGTAAAGCACCTACATTGGAAGTGAGTGGGGGCAGAGATTATTTAGCAGAGTTGGGCCACTTCTATTTAAATGAATGGGAGAAATTGGAATGCCCAACCAAGAAGCTCTAGCACCCAACGGTCAATAGATGTAGAAAGGAAGTCCCGCTTTACAGGTAAAACAGCCAATCACCTTTTAGATACAGATATCGCCTGTCAATCAACTCACTAACGTGCATTAGCTCCACAAGATGAGTAAATTGCATGTTTTAGCGTAATATGAGGTAAAGAAGCACAATTTATGATTCCAATATTATCAAATTTTATTGCCGATTTGCAATATGTGCTTTGATAGTAATCTTGAGATTTCGGTCTTTCCCCATTTAAGTAGATAGGAGCTGCACTGGCATATCTGGAAATAACCTCCTGAGAGCATTCCAAAGACGGCCGACAGTGGACTGACTTGCTAGAAAGACGAAGGTGGGGGCCCGGCCTACACAAAGTCTTCAGTAGATAAGAAGCCAGTTCTGGTTGTATCTGGTTTCAGATCTCTTTCTTTGTTCACTTTACTTGTAATAGGATACAATTCCATTATTCATTCACAAAATTACTTTTGGAACCCAGTTAACTTAAATGTTGTTGTAACAAAACAATAGTAGTAATAATAATAATATTAAATTATTATTTATTAATAATTATTACTTAAAACCCTCTGGCTTTTATTCTGACGGAAAACTCTAGTGTATGTAGCCTAGTACACAGTGGTTTAATATGCATCTTATTTAAAATCAATATTGCACTCACATAATTTGCACCACTCTGAGGGCTGAAAATATCAGTGCATCATGACAGCCCTGCGCGTACTACAAGCAGTAATGATTATTAATTAATTTTGTAAAATTGTAATTAGATTATGAATGACTTCATCTGGAAAGTAATTATATTACTAATTACTTAACTTCGAAGTAACATTCTAAAACCAATCAAACCTGCGGGAAAAAACAAAAACAAATGTGACACTAATAGCTCTTTTAGTACTTTAATACTGACTGAAATATTAACCAAATTACAGCAATATGACAAAGACAGCAACTTGGCTAAAGAGATCCAATGCATTTCTAAAAATGCAACTCATATTTCTTATTTCAAATATGCTGTAGAATTATCTTCAGGTATGTGTGTGTCCGCTATCTACAACCTTCTTAGCTGTGTGTGGTATGTATGTGTATAGTAAGCTTGTTTACCTGTGTTTGTGTAAGACAGAAAAAGAATACTAATGAACTGAAAACTCATTTACAGACAGCTTTCATAGTAAAACCATTGTGTATTTGAATGCTTGTTGTTTCTTTTCGGTGTGTATATACAGGTTTGCTTGTGTGTTGCATCACGTATGTCTGTGTACATGTACATGTGCAGCATGTGTGCGTTTACACAACTTTACAGCTTGTAGATTATGAGTGGATTATTTCTACCTCCCTGCTTGTGCTCGGATGAATTGAGTATCCTTTATCACTTGCGCATCTGTAACAATATAGCATTGTGTGTGTTTTATTGTGTACGGTACATAAAGAACATAAAAAGCAGTTTACTTAGCGACATCTTTTTCAAGACGCCGTTCTGCAAATGTTCCCACCTTGTGAGTGATACATACCTCTGTCAGACAAGAACGAGCGCTGTTTTCCATATACACATGAAACCGATCCCCTCTCCTCCCGTGGCAGCTGCAGAGGGACACCCGAGGGAGACACGTGAGGATGGGGCAGAGCGCGGATATTTAAGGAGGGTTTGTCGGCAGCACAGCCTTGTGTGCCTCAGCCAGGGCTGGGAGCATGCTGACACAGAGCTCGCTAAGATTGATTGCGAGTGCATGAAAACTTGAAATGCTTCACTTTGTAATGCGTTACACCCAACACTGTCTACAAGTGTGTCAGAGCAGCACGCATTCAATAAAACGCGCTGCGCATTGCAGACTATATATTAAATGCAGCCTTTTGTGATTCAGAAAGCTATTGTTTGTCTTCAAAAAACTGAATAAAATGCACAAATCACATGTACTACTTTAATGGTGCCTTTATTGTTCTTGCATGTCATTTTTGGAGCTTGACAGTAATGACCATGACTAACACACTTTATCTGATTTGGATCTGGCTCTTCTGACTTATACCTGATCCAGTTAAAAATGTCGGTTTTGGAGGACCAGTACATCCCTGCGTTCTACACAGTTTACAAGAGATTCACTCATATATCAAATATCTATAGGCTAATCATTGCAGTTTTTTTTATTATTATCTTGTTGCTGTATTGTTTGTGCACTGGAAGCTTATGTCACCAAGAAAAATTCCTTGTATGTGTAAGGATACTTGGCAATAGAGCTCATTCTGGTTCTAAAGTTAAACCTTTCTCAACTTTGTCTTGTCGTGAGAAAAGTTTAACTTTATACAAATAGCACGACGTTCGGGAGCAGTCACTTAAACGCCTCTAATGAGTTGTACAGTTGTTTAAAGTGTTTGATTGTTCAGCTGATGAAACATTGAAAAAAAAAAAAAAACAAACTCCAGAAAACACAAGTTGTGGAAAATTAGATGCCATAGAAGAGACTGCAAGTCTATCCCTCACAGCCTCATTTTCATTCTTTTCAAAAATCAAAGATGGCTCTACTGTGAATAAGGTCTATTTTAACAAAAGTGATTGTGTTTTGAAAAGTACATTTTAAGGCTCCAGATTTCCACAATAATTATATAAAAAAAGAAATCTCAATTTGTAAGGAAACTGGCTCTTTCTACCAGCACACAACTCATCTTGGAAAATCTCCAATCCATGCCACAAGTCATGCAACATGAGAAGTGAATATCGAATGCTTTTTACCAAATGGACTCCCTGGAAAAGCCTCAACAGCTGCTGTTGGATGTCTCCCTCTCGCTCTGCATCAGATTGCCACCCTCTTAAGTATGTGCATGACACAGACAAACTAAAAGTTCCTGAGGCACAGGCGATAAATCTTAACACTATAAAACACCATAAAAACTCCACTTGTGTCTCTCTTCATTACAATGCAGCCTTGTTTGCTGCAAGCTATGCACTTTTGCTTTCCAGTCATATGACTTTGGCAGCAGCAAGAAGGGCATTTCTCAACACTTTGAGAAGAAGAATCAGGTGTGGAAGAGGAGGGAAAGTAATGAACTTTAAAATGGTTAATCGTTATCAAGACCTAAAGTAATGGGTTACATCTTCTTTGAGCTAAACCTTACAACAGCGGCAAGGTTTAAAGCAGTGATTCTCAGCTACTTTTTTACCACAGGAGCTGGCTTTACTTGATTTGCATTTAACCCTATAAGAACAGACCCTGCTGATAAATACATGCTGATGTCACGGGATGGTGTGGGAGCAGACGACAACCTAACGTTTGAAGACTGGACTTTCAAAAGAGTCAGAAGCTTCAAATACCTTTGACCCCTGCTGATGGAATCAAACGAAAGCCTGGCGGAGATCAAGGAATGGATAGCAGCAGGAAACCGCTGCTATTTCAGTGTCCTCCACTGAATGAAATCTTGGTCGCTCCCTCAGAACACCAAGAAGACCATCTACCGAATAATCATTAGACCTGTGGTCACCTACGGCTGCTAGACATGGGTACTGACGCAGAAAGCAGAAGACCTCCTGAACATCTGGGAGAGAAGGATCTTGTGGAAGGTGTACAGATCGGTACAGATCAATGGCGAATGGTGTGTACGGACTAACAGCGAGTTGTACCACCTGTACGGAGATCCCTGCATTACGGTGGAAATCAAGAAAGCCCGCTTACACTGGCTCAGCCATCTGGAGCGCATGCCAAAGGATAGAGGAGCTCGCCAGGTCTTCAGGCACAAGCCCAAAGGAAAGCGGCTTCCAGGACGTCTGAGGAAGTGCTGGCTGGATGACGTGGAATAGCATCTCTGGAAGATGGGAGTCCGTGGCTGGAGACGCCGAGGCCTAGACCGGTCCGAATGGATGAATTTGATGGAGCAGGTCAAGGCCCTTCACGGGCTGTAGCACCACGGGGAAGGGAAGAAAAACAGACCCTGCCACCAACCAGTTGAGAACCACAGGTTTACATTGTGAACATATACAATCCAAAAGGCAAGATGAACCACCGTGACCCAGCCAGAAAGAGGGAGAATCGTTGTTTGGTTTCCACAAAAAGGAGGAAAAATTAGGTGACTTCCAATAAGGTCTGTAATGTAACCAAAAGTAGGTCAGTAGATCAGAAAAAGAATGTTAAACAGACAAATATGTCTTATACTTGATCACTCATCTGTTGAGAGTCCAGTCTATAAACATTGATAGCTTTCTGATGTTGGAAACTTCTTCACCGTGACTGAACATGACCTTAACCTTTCACTTGGAGACTCCTTGTGTTCCAGGGCCTTGTAGCAAGAAACCCCTAAAAATTGGAAGTGAATTTTCACTAAATGTTTCTTTTAACTGGCTGCAGGTCTTGAAGATAAGCAGATCTCAGTCACCAAACAGAGCAGCCTTTGTGGAGTCAAGAAAGAATGAAGGGGAACTAAAAATGCACAGCACACTTTCTGATCCTGCTAAAGAAAACGTTCATTGCACTCGGCTAAAGCGGATTCTTTATGCGAAGACCAGGCTGACCTACTTCACCTGCTTTCAAGTCTTGGCTCAGACTTCGTCCATTCTAACATTAAGTCTTTGTTGAATCAAATGTGCCTCAGTCAGAATGTCTCGGACACTGCCAGCAAACAAGTGCCTACTTGTAGAATAGTCCAGGATGGATGCCAAGGAGAAGGAAACTTCACAGATTTTAGATATAGATAAAATCTCAAACCACTCTGCAGGCTTTTGCATCATTTTTGTTTCACCAAACTGTTTCTGGTAACTTCTCAGCCTAATCATAAAAATCCCCATTTACAAAGAAACATACAAATCTAGTTGGCATGAGCCACACAATGGCTGTGTCTCAAAACCCAGACAGCTGCCTAATTAGACAGCGTTTTTAGGCACCTGTGATTCCCAAAACTGCTGTCTAGTTTGACAGCTCAACAGGTTTTGTGACAGTCAACCATTAATGAACCCCCAAAACAACCCAGTTCATTTTAAGTTTAATGTAATTTGTGAAACTGGTTTTAAAATACAATAGTTCTAAACAACTGTGTGTCGTTCATAACAAATGGAGAACAACTTATGGATCCGCATCAAGCATTTGAGTCACTGAAGCTTCATACTAGGCAAACAGTATGTTTTGCGTTTACTCCCAAACATTTTGCAGATACTAACAAATTGTCATACACACACTTTAAGTGACGCGTCAAACTAAAGTCTCAATGTTGACAATAAATAAATAAATAAATAAATACTCACTTTGGTGTTTGCCTGAGCTCCAGGACTGGCTGGGACTGCGAATAAAAGCCCTCCTGGCTGATTTCAGCACATCCATGATGAGGTTGAATCGGAGGAGCGTCTTCAGGTGGTAGTGTTGGCCATGAGCTGCGTTTTCTTCCCACTCTCAACTTTGTTGTTGCTGTTTCGATGCCGACATCTGTGGGAATATTTGAGTCACAGCGTCTCCTGGGCGGCGTTTTTATCTGTCAATCAAAATGACGCAGGAGAGACGCACCACCCAGATTGACGAATTCAGCGGTCATTCTGTTATGGAAACGCATGCAGCACCTCTGTTAGATTCTCTGACATATGCGTTTTTAAATGTCCCGCAGCACAGCGAGACACGACAAACATGCTGTTTTGGAGCACTTTGAGTGACACATCATTAATTTCAGCGTTGTCGCCCTCATGTGGCTATAAGAGATATTATTCTCCACTGAGACTTGTGGCCGAACATTAGTTACGATGTCTTGATAAAATTGAAGTGGTTCGTATTCCCTGTCTTGGCCTTATCATTTGAACACTAGGAAAACTAAAGTTTGATTAGTCAGTCTAAACTTACGAAACAGCTAAACTTACTAACATAACATTTAAAACAGTTTAAGAAACAAGACTAAAGCATTCTTAAAAGCATAGCTCACACAAAAATCCCAATTTCTGTAATGTTTTTCTATCCCTCTTGTTGTTCCAAACTCATTTGTCTTTCTTTCTAATGTGGAACAAAAAAGAAGTGTTTCGAAGTGTTTTTGGAAGGAGAAAATGTGTTTTAGAAAGGTCTCATGATTAATTACGTTTGTAAAAGACTGGCCTCTGAATTTATAACAATGATCAATGTTGTGAAGTACATTTTAAAGATGCACTCAGTAGTTTTTTCCCCCATTAAAAAGATTTACTTCTATAGAAATTAACTGTAATTTTAAAACATATGTATAAAAGCATGAGCACACATGAAATGAGGATTCCAGTTATATCAGTAACCTTATAAAAGCTGTTTTATTCTACATGGGGCAGGGACACCTCCATGGGGGCTGCCATTTTAGAATCACATGTCTAGCTGAATACTACTCGCTTCATCTCAGTAACTGTCTTGTTATAGGACACTTTCACGCTTGGATTAAATTAATCAAGCCTGATTGTGAATAGTGAAATTCTACAATGGCATCTGTAACTAAAAACTATTGATTTTGAATGATGCTGCATCCACACCACTAGGTGTCCCTGTAAGTCCAAGATGGCAAGAGCAAAAAGTTACTGAGTGCACCTTTAATATGACACAACATGCAATACCCTGAAAATGACTACTACATTTTGTTGAATGGTATTGTTGATGTGACCTCTTGTTTTCTATATTTGTAATGCCTTATACGAGCCGTTCACACACACACACACACACAAACCTAGAAGCAGCAAAAATAATTTAACAGAACGCAGGTTTCTCGAGACGTGTTTTTAGATTGAAGTTCTTTTTAACTTGCCATGGTGTCTAAAACACGCAGTGCTTCTGTGGAAGGTGCAGCGCAGCGGTCAGAAATGTCCGTCTAATGCGCTTACTCAGAAAAACAACTACAAAACAGCGCAGACAGACACAAAAACATATGTGTATGGCCCCTCATGTATTTTCTTAGGGTCTGCATTGTAATTTCATTATTATATTGTATACTGTTAAATGTAAAAAAAATAAAATAAAATATATATATATAAATATATATATATATATATATATATATATATATATATATATATATATATATAAAACCATTTCAGCCACTAAAACTACCCAGATAGCAAAAAGATGTGGGTCAAATCTGGCTTAATTTTGGCACTCCTGGTTTGGTTTTTGTAGTGAAATTTGAACACCTTGCCACTGCGGAGTGTCTCAGTCCCAATATTTAGATTTCAATATTTTTTTTTTTAAATCAAACAATTAGAAACAAAAAACTTATTCTTTACTCTGCACAAATTTTACCATCAAAACACCAATGCAATCCACAGTAATACTTTCCCAAGGTAGAAAAAATAAAAAATACAAATAAAAATCCCTGTTGTAAAACAAGGACTAGACCAAACAAGCATATTCTTCTTGCATCATGACACAAACTTAAACCACTGAAGAAAAAAAAAAAAAGTGAAAACCTTTGTAATGAAGCAGGTTATCCCAGTCACTGCAATGATGCCACTATAAAAGTGACACATTTCCAGCACATTTGCCAATGTACATATACAGGTTGCATTATCCTCAATGATATTAAATGATGGAGGCGAGGAAAAATTGGCACATTTTACCAAAATTAAAACCTTCAATAACAATGCCAGGTTAATGTAAATTAGAGGCATAGTAGGGCCAATGATAACTAATGCATTAGAGTGAGCGTGCTTGTATGTATGGCGCATGGGGTATGTTGACCAATCAAGTGGATCAGGTGTGGGTGGACATGGCATGGGAGGTGTGTGAGAGAATATATTAAACAGATATTTCATATAAGATATTTCAAGGCACTGTGTAACATAACTGGCGCAAAAAAAAAAAAAAAAAAAAAAAAAAACAGTTAACAAGACATCATATGTTCAGCTTTGCAACTGTTTCAACTAAATTCTATTTTAAATTTGTCCATTAACAAAAAGGACTTGCACTGACTGCAAAATATGACAACATTCCAAATATTTATGCACTGTCAACAAATACAATGTGAAGATCAGTCCCTTTTTAAATATGTGGATTTTTTTGTGTCCTCACCATCTTGGAAATACAAAGTAGGAACTTATAAAACAGCATTGGGAGGAATGGAGAATTTTAGTTTTCACAAACCCCAAAATATATCCAAATCATATTCCATGTCTGTAATTAAACACTTTTACCCCCCACCCCCCCAAAAAAGAGATGTACAATACTATGGTCATAATTGAACTGAAATGCATTCTTAAACAATCACGGCAATCGCAATTAACACAATATTTTTCCATCACAAATACTTTTGTCTCATTGCAATACATTTTTCCATTTTCTTTTTACATTCAATAAACTTAAAGATGGCATTTTTATATAAGGGAAGTAAAGGAAGACGTGCCACCATTTCTGGCACATAAAAATGCTTATATTCAACAAAAAGATGAGGAGGTACAAATAAAATCGTATAAGATTTTCATAAAGACCTCACGAAAGGGGTGGAGGACAACAAAAGAACCACAACAGGCTGAAGAGCAATAACCAAGAAAGTGTTTTAAAAATAAGAGTAAAGGCATAGTTTACCCAAAAATAAAAATTCTGTTAGCATTTCTTCACCCTCAAGTAGTTTAAAACCCACATGACTTTCTTTAGGGGAACGCAAAAAAAGTGGCTATTTATGTTAGTCTCAGTCACCATTCACTTTCATTGCATCTTTTTTCTATACAACGAAAGTAAATGGTGACCAAATCTGTCACTAACATTTAGATGGTCTGCCTTGCATCTTTTGTGTTCCACAGAAGAAAAGAAGTTAGGTTTGGAAAAACACAAGGATGAGTAAATTAATTTTTCTTTAAAAACAAGGAGGGTAGTTCTGGTCAACGTGATATCGCTTTTTTTCCTTATTGTTCCTCTTATACTCCACTTATTTTAATCACTAACAAAGAAGAGTCATACTAACAGAGAAGGGGGTACAACAAACAAAAATTACCACCCCATCCCATTGGTTTGCATACTGAACTTTTAGACAAATTATTGAGCAAAGTGGAGGATGTGTGTGTCTGTTGGGACATTCACTTCTTGAGTGGCTGGTAGACGGAGGCATTGGGGTCCAAGCTGGACGGACCGGTGTCCATGAACTTGGAGGAGTAGTGTGGAGTGACAGGGGTCATGTTGTTGGTCTCGGCCGAGTAAGTGATGCTGGGCATGACCGCCATGACCTCTGCGATCTTCTGCTTCAAATCTTTTATCTCCTGCTCCTTCTGCAAAATCTGACCTGTACGTAGGCCAAAAACATAGCGGGTTAGTGAGAGAGGAAGCTGGAAAACCTGATACTGAAATACAGGAATATACTAAAGACATGAAAGTGTGTGAGGAGCAGACCTTGAGCAATCTCCAGCTGTCTCTTGGCATCTCCAAGTGCTGAGAAGAGATCCAGTTTGATTCTGGTCTCAGCGCTTAGACTGTTCTCGAGGTGCTGGGTCTTGTCCTGCATAGCTGTCAGTGCTGACATTAGAACCTCGGTGTCCTTTTCATTTTCCTTATATTTGCGCAACTCCTGCACACAGCGAAAAGAAAGAAAAAAAAAAGAGGTGAGGAAGCATGTGAAGGTATAGACTCAGTATAGTTTTATAAATTAGCTGGCAAAATTAACAAAGAATGCAAATCACCAATATCAAAAGAAGAAAATGAAAGTGGATATTTATAGTAAAAAAATAACTTAAATATTGATCTGTTTCTCACCCAGACCTATCATATCACTTCTGAAGATATAGATTTACCCACTGGAGTCATATTGATTACTTTTTCATTGCCTTTACATGCTTTTTTGGACCTTCAATGTCCTGGCCACCATTCACTTGCATTGTGAGGACATACAGAGCTGAAATATTCTTCTAAAAATCTTTGTTTGTGTTCAGCAATAGACAGAAAGTCATACACATCTGGGATGGCATAAGGGTGAGTAAATGATGAGAGAATTTTCATTTTTGGATGAACCATTCCTTTTGCCAGCATTCAATTACAACCCAATTACCTACAACAGTAGCCATAAAGTTGGTTAACACTAACCAATAGCCTATGTAGCCTGGTGACTTCAGCCAAAAAGGAAAGTCGTTTTAGAGCCAGGGTATGACTCGTGCACAATTAGACCAAGAACATGTATTAAGAAAATAAATGGGTTTATTTTCAAATAAATTTTGATTTATTTGATTTCGTGTTGACTTTAAACTGTTTTTACTGTTCAAAACTTTCTTGTACAACCACACACCAACACACCTATCTATATCTAAATGCTTTATTCTACATATTGCATTTGAGACAGCATATCAATGTTGCCAGGAAACGATGTCAGAGTGCTGTCTTACTTGCGTTTTGAGCTCCAGCTCTCTGATCAGTTCCTCCTTCAGCTTCATGTCGTGCGAGAGCTTCTTGCACTCTGACTCCAACTCACGTATGCGAGCCCTCAGCGAGTCTGTGCACTCCCCTCTGTGGAGGTAAGTGAAAGTCAGCCCATCAGCACCACGCAAAGATCATAAAATAAAATGACTTTTATGTCATCTCACCTGGAGGCAGCAGCAGCTAGAGCGACAGCACGTGCGGCTGTGGCCTCCTCCAACTTTTTCCTCTTCTTCTCTTCTGAAAGCTGCTTTTCCACGGATGCTCGCGCTTCCTGTTCTGCCTTCAGCCGCTTCTCCAGCTGCACAATCGTCTGCTTGTCCTTCTGCTTGGCCTGCACAGCGTTATGAAGCCTATGACAGAGACGCACATGCTCAACACTCACACGAGCTACTGTAGCTGGTGGAAAGGAATTGCAAGAACTGTGAGAAATGCCAATAGGAAATATACATTTTAGACTCCCAAACATTCCATTTGCAAATATAAAAGAACAGAAAAGAAGAACAGGGAACCCTGCAACAGATGGCATGACCCCAACATAGCCACCACTGAACATCGAGTCAGTCTGGGATTACATGAAGCGATGGAAGAAATGTGGTGAATTTTCCAAGATGCTTGGAAAATCCTATCTTCCAACAACCAAGAAAAACTGTGTCCAGGTGTACCTATGATAATTGGAGCTGTTTTGAAGGCAAAGATGTTCACAACAAATACTGATTTAGCTTGTTTTGTGTTTACTGCACCTTGTATGACATTAACTGATATATGAAAACTACTTATGGCATTATTTTTGAAGACATCCACACTATGCAACAGATTCCACAAGTGCCTAAAACTTTTGCACAGTACTGTATGTGTTTTAAAGTCCAGCTGAAATCTCATACATAATTTATATGTAAATAAATTGCTTCGGACTACAAGTCGTAGGACTTTTGAGATGATAAACAAAACACGATTTATATTCCGGAAAACACGGTAATCATGACATAAGAGATTTCGGGAATGTCCGGATTGCCATTTGTATGTCAGGTACCAATTAGAGGTAGAGTGATATATTGGTTTTACCGACTAATTCGTGCCAATAGTTGCTTTTTAAACTATCGGTTATTGTCAAAAATCTCTGCCGATAGTTTCCATAGGATTTTTTTTTTAATTCCTCATTAATAAACCTCATCTAGTGAAAAAAATAAAATGTTATATTATATATATATATACACACACTCAGCAAAAAAAGAAACATCCCTTTTTCAGGACACTGTATTTTAAAGATAATTTTGTAAAAATCCAAATAACTTTACAGATTTTTATTGTAAAGGGTTTAAACAATGTTTTCCATGCTTGTTCAATGAACCTTAAACAATTAATGTACATGCACCTGTGGAATGGTCATTAAGACACTAACAGCTTACAGATGGTAGGCAATTAAGGTCACAGTTATAAAAACTTAGGACACTAAAGAGACCTTTCTACTGACTCTGAAAAACACCAAAAGAAAGATGCCCAGGGTCCGTGCTCATCTGTGTCCACAGACGGTGCATGCATCATAGCACTTCAAGTCCGGTTCAGAAGCGGTTAATCTTCACACGCTCTTCAGGAGCTGAACTCAGTGCGGTCTGCGGTGTGGCTCAGTGAGATGGTCTGAGTTCAGCTGAATGAGACACTCAAATGTGCCACTCATTCCCTTATTTGGACAATAAAATATGATTGGAATTTAAAGTGCACAATAATGGCAGTTAACCGCAAACAGATTATTATTTAATAATCGCTACAGGCATAGGTGGGGCTACCCAGCAGACATAGAATTCAAGAAAACGTCAGCGACCAAGAAAATGTCTCGTCAAAAATTGCTTGTCGAGTGTGGTTAGGACGCTGTGGTATTCCCTGAGCAAGGTTTCTCCTGCATTGAAAATTCTTTGGCAGCTGCCCAAGTGAAATTTAATTACACATGATGCTATTTTCCTCTAATATCACTGCATCTTCATCTAACGTTTAATGCTTTAATATAAGAAGCGCTAAATGTGCTTCCCAACTGAACCACAGACAAACTGACTATACAGCATGACTTACTGGATATCGCAGAGCAGATCAGGTCAACTTTTTTGTACATATTTGCAACCATTTTCATTTTAAAGGAGTTGTGAACCTCTAGGTGTTTTTTATTTCCTCTCACTTGTTCTGCAGCAACTCGTTTTCTTGGCGAAGCTGCCCCAGTTCAGAGCGCATGCTCTTTTCTGCACTGCTCAGGCAGCTGATCTGACTGCGCAGGTCCTGCTCCACCTGTCTGCTCGCCTGCAGGTCTGCCTTTAACTTCTTTATGTCCTGCTCAAGCCTGAGCACAGACAAAGAGAGAAAGGCATATTCAGTAAACAGCACTACAATTATGAATTGTTCTACTGTCTGAATCATGAGGACTCTTACCGCACTAATGCATCTGGCTTACTAAGCTGGTTGTTAGGTATATAATTCTCCATCAGATCTCTGTGAGGTGCAAGGTTCTTCCCTGCACACTTCTGTTTCTTTTCACTCCTATTGGATGAGGAGGATGGAACTCTGCCATTGGAGTTGGGGCTATGGGGGGAGGAGTTTTTGTAATGCTTGGAGGGGGCGGAGCCTACCCCTCCTCCACCCACCTCCTCTTTGAGAAACAGGTTCTCTGCACTGCCGCTGAGCTCATTGTTGAGTTTCTTAGAGTTTAGGTGGTTCTCCATATACTCAATGTCCTGCAGCTTTGCATCCACAGTCTGTAGAATGTTGTTGTTTATTCCTATACTGTGCTGCTGCTGTTTTTTTTCCTTCCCACCATCTTTGCCCTTGTCCTTGTACTCCAGTTCTGGCAGAGAGGCAGGCAATTTCTTGGTAACAGCAGTGCCGTTCTGAGCCACCACCACAGAGTCTGCTTCAGACATGCTTTTGGAGGTTGCTGCTAAATCAATCAAACAAAGATTTTGAGGTTAGAAGATAATGCTGTCTGACTGGTATAACTACAATTGATGTACAATAGCTCTGTTCCAAAATCTAGTGAGCTGCTTTTTGGGCCACATTTTAAGGAATCATAAGCGCACTGCTAACCAGAAATGTTCACGAGTCTGACACAGAATTTGCACTTTTTCGCCACTTGTGCAGATTTCATGAGGTTTAGCCGCAAGCCATTGACTAGGTTTACATGAACACCAGAAAGCGGTTTTATGCGAGAAAGCAGCGTTCTGGTTTACATGCACTGTTTAAGATGTGTACTCTTTACTCCCGTGTACACGTGGCTCAGTCAGTAAGCAGCTTTCTCCATAGCAATGTAATTTCCTCACGACGCTTGTGTAAATATCAAACATGGCATTCGAGGAAAACTTTGCCATTTAATTTTCTGTTGCTTTGCTTTATTTCCAGGTATTCCAGAGTTGTTGCAGTTTTTGTTTTCTCAACTTTACATCGTGATCTGCAGTGGAATTGCGCTGCAACAGTGGGGTTTCCCCTCATATGTAAAACTCTGGGATTCCCCCAGTGTACGAGTGCATATACGCAGACATAAAGGACAGTCGATATTTTACACTGGTGTGTATAAATGGGTACAGTTTATAGTTTATGTGCTCTTCCAACTGTTCTCTGAGAAATGTTGAATTCTTTCTGCTGTGTTGACTTTTTGTTGAGCTCCATACTATGACGCTAGTTATCCGGTGTGTTCACGCACATGCGCACTCTTCAAACACCCATCAGAACGTCACTTATTTGTTTACATGACCACATTAATTGTGCTCTCGAGGAAAAACCTAGGTGTGTTTCTCTTAATCCCTTAAAAGGCATAAGGAAATCTGTGTTCTTGTTTACATGTTTCAGAATGCCACTTGCTGCAAAAAACCCTGGAATAAACCATTTTCTTAAGTGCATGTAAACATGGTCAGTGTGAACAAGCTTTTCTCATGCACTAATGAACACACAAAGGAGAGCTATGGCAGAATTCACTGTAATAAAACAACGTTTCACGGTAGAACAACTTAAAAGCAATTTTGGTGAGATCTAAACTGAAATTTCTGACACTTTTGGGTCATTTCTGGGCCCTTTCTCATGCCATCGTATAGAAATCAGTGAACGGGACATCCTTTAAAATTCCTTCTTTTGTGTTTCACAGAAGAAAGTAAGTCACACAGATTTGGATGAATGATTGCTACATGGATGAGTATAATTAAATTTTCATTTTTGGGTGAACAATTACTTTAAGCAGTTTATAATCTACAGTTTGAGTGTTGGGTTCCGGTCCATGTAAATTAATTACCATTTGGATGTAAATGCCATGCTCCTCCTCAATTACATTAGATTTCATAGCAATCCAAACTGTAATAGTTCTCAAAGACTATCAAAATGGCAATAAGTGATCTTACCCTCCTCTGTGTCCCTCTCATGTCTCTGGAGCATCTGTTGCTCTAAAGGCAGGGCCTGCTGAAGAAGCTGCATGTAGAACTCATTTTCCTTCTGCACCTCCTTCTGTTTGCGTAGACGCATCTTATAGCTGACGTAACTCTTGAAGCCAAAGCCCAGCGTCACCACCGGATAGCCGATGCTGCAACGAAAGGCATAGAACAACATGCTACAAAACATTTTTAAATGAACACGAGTGTTACATCTAGAGGGATAGTGATGACTCAACATCAAACTTCCTCAGATAATGGCAACACTCCCATGTGCTGCTACGGAGACACCACTGTGTTTACAAATATAAAGCTACCTGCTGTTTTACTAGTGGTACAGTTACATCAGTTGTCTACAACATCAATAAATGGAAATTCTGAAAATGAATCTGAGGCAGTGGAGATCAGTATTGACTGGTGTACACATTAATAGACACTATAGGAATTATACGCTTATTGTAACAGCAATTGTAGAAGAGGCTTCAGTTTATTGATTCCCCACACCTTTTGACTAATGAATTTCCATTACTTTTCCAGTTGTATATGATTTCTGAATTATAGATATTTCACCCAAGAGGGGCAATTTCTAGCTGATAAAATATTTTACAGCCAAGCATAACAAGGAAATTATATTGACTATAGAAGTTTCCATGAACTTTTAGGATCTTATTTGCAGGACTGGAAATCAAAATGAAAATGACCTGATATTTCCAGGTTTTCTATGACCATGGGAACCCTGTAAATAAGACATCTGAGAGAAGGGAACATTTGGAATAATCTGACTAGGTTCAAAATATATTAACCTTTAGCAACACCATTTAAAGCATAATGTCAATTAGCTCCAAAATAATTCAGACTCAATCCTCGCCAAAAAAAAAAACACGTTACAGTAATGCACTTACAATGGAAGTAAATGGGACCAGCGTTCCAGAGGGTTTATGAGCAAAAATTTGAAGCTCATATTTTTGCTTCAAAACTTGCAAGAATTATTCTTTAGACAACTTTACATCTTAAATAACAAATAGGTTTTTACCAACTCATCCTGTTTGAGGGGAGTATACTCTGGTTACTTATAAATTCTGGTTACATGTTACCAAGTTTGTTTAGAGTTTGTCCTTTTCTTGTACCCTTAAACACATCATGCAAACATTAATGGGTTAATCAGCATTACATGGTCACACTGTTAAAAGTGAAAGATTGGACAGAATTTTACACAGATAGGGTTAGGAACAAGGAGCTATTCTATCACACGTCTCATGCCAACATGTCTGAGTTCAAGTCTTGTGGCTATACCTTTGAAACACTGTGGGGCGAATTCACTATAAACTGGTGGTATTTCAGCTATATCTGGAGTATTTTAATTAAGTCAATGTCATTCCTTTCTATGCGAGCTAGGCTAATTATAGATTGCGCTTCATTCACAAATATTGCCTCCTGCAATTTACAGCGCACTACCACTAGTTGAAAGCAGGCAGAAAAATGAACTTTATTCAAAACAGATACATTTTCTATTGATCATATCAGCAGTAATTCATCAAATAATGATCAAATGATGGAGAAGAGCATTATAACCTGGCATATACCCAGATGCGCGGTGTAGTCAAGTGCACTTTTGGCATATTAAAGAGATGATTCATGTGTCTGAATCACAGTAGTCAGTGATGCTTTTCAGTCCCGGCAGAGTGTGCCAGATAACGGTGTTCTGCTTCATCCTCCGCTATATAACACTCAGAATTGGCCCGCAAGTTTGGAATTGCGTGTTCAAATTGCGTTCTGGCCTGATCCGCATAATTCTTTTAGTGAATCAGGTGTTAAACCAGTGCAGACAGTGGGTGCAAATAACCGCCGATATTCCTTCTTAGTTTAAAATAAAATATATATATATTGTAAGTGCACTACAGTGATTTTTACTTTCAATACTAATATATCAAAATTTGTCAAAATTATTTGTGTGGTAATCATTAAGGCACAAATGTCATCTTTATAGAGCTTAACTAATACTGAACCCAGCACATTCCTTAAACAAGGAACCTCGGTTTTTATGATTGAAAGGAATATTCCGGTTTCAATACAAGTTAAGCTCAATCGACAGCATTTCGGCAATATTACTGACCACCTCAAAAATTGATTTTGACTTTGAAAACAAAAATCTGGGTTACAGTGAAGCACTTACAATGAAAGTGAATGGGGCCAATCCGTAAATGTTAAAATATAATGTCAACAAACCCTCAAAGCTTAAAATGACTGTAAATATTTTTATTTAAACAACTTTACAGCTCAAATAATACATGATTTTTAATAAAATAATTAATGTAAGTGCTTTTATAAAATGCTAAGCTTCACATTTGCTTTTAAACCTTTCTCCATTCACTTCCATTGTAAGTGCCTCACTGTAATATTTATTTTTGTTTTGTTTTTTAAAGAAAAGGAGGGATGAGTCGAAAACATTTTTTGTGGTATTCAACATTATGCCACAAATGCTGTCTATTGAGCTTGACTTGTATTGAACCTGGAATATTCCTTTAAGGTTTAATCAGAATCTAAAACCAAGCCTCACCAGTGAGCAGCAAATGGACGGCAAAGGTCTACATGAAAATGCTTCAGATCCTTGAATCGGATGGCTGCTTCGATGTAGACGAAAAGAATCCATAGACAGACAGTGGGCAGACACACACCTCGCTCTGAATAAAGAGGGGAAAAATAATTTATATTGGCCAACAAATGAAAGGTCTCAATCTCAAAAATCTCTAATCACAATCTAACAACAGCATTAACAACGCTTACAAAAATGTACTATGGTAACCATAGTTTCCACGGAAATACCATGGTTACTACAGTTACTTTTACAAGTCTTTAACACTGTAATAAATATGGGATCTCTTTCAAACAGTACAGGAAGCTTTCACAATCTCTGTCATTTTGTTTATGCTTTTGATGACAGTGTTAATACCAAGTTACAACAGTTCTACTGCTGTAAGAGTTTTAGTAAGAATTACTCAAGATGCTATTGTATTTTGGTGGAAACTATGGTTACTATGGAAGGTTTTATAAAAAGATATAACTAGACAAACAATAAGACATACATTCAAGGAGCCTTTAAGTGAACTTTAGCCTCATTTAGAACAGTTATCATATTTTTGCAGCACATATTGATCAAATATATGAAGGTCAATAACGTCACATTTGATACAGCCGAGGTCACACAAAACAAGCCGTAGATTGCAAACAAAACTCCAGCTTTCTGTAAGCATGCTCTCTTGTTGAGACATGCTGTGAGTTGTATGACAGCAGGGCAATCACAGCCACAGCTCAAGACACAGTCAATCAGTTTTCTGGGAACTATCACTCAGTGCCAGCAATTCTTATCTCCCCTCTCCTTCCTGAGACATCAATGAGTCCACCTGAGAAAATGTTAAATAACAACAGACAGTAGTACTAGACAACCCAACAAAGACCTCTGCTGATCGCTGAACTTTTAATTAGCGTTTAACTGTAAGAGCATGTTAAATCTTTTATATGTATTGAAGTATATTTGAAAATATAACTGAAATCTAATGTTTTATATTATGAGTGACATGGTTGATTCCAAATATTTACTGTGCTTTTCATTTTTAATAGTTTATTTAGAAGATTCTTTAGCTACACTATCATCTCAATGACCAACAAGTCTTTTGAAAATGCAGTAGGAAAAAGATGCAACTTGCTCCTCTTTTTCCTCCATGCACACAAACACATTCAAAAGAAAGAATTAATTCCAGAGAGATTAAACTGGCAATGCTTGCACAAGAACATCCCTTTCAACATTTCTCTCGCTGGTAGCCAACTGCCAGAAAACTTGACAGTTGCATAATATCTAAATGCTACTATATTATGCCACACAATAATCAGTGATAAAGCCTTTAGGGCACTTACTAGAGAAAGCTCTTATGAAGCATTTGCACATATGAATGTGCAAGATAATGTTGAGGGATGGGAAAAGCCAGGCCAGATTGAAATTTAACAGGAATACAGCAAATTGGGTTTCCCCAAGCACAAATGGACTTGCCTCTTAAATTATTATTGGTCAACAGACGCCTACATTAATCATTAAGTTTACATGGACAGTTATAGTTCAGATAATGCAGGTTTTTACAGAGTCAATCTGTCTGTCCAAGTACACATGACACAATGCATAATGGTATATTTGAAGGACGAACGACAGCTGATAAAGTGTTACAAACATATAGCGTGTCACTTCTGTCTTTTGTAGCATGTGTACAAAGCCAAGGCCAACTGTGGTCCGTTTAACGTGTATACGTGCTTGACGAATCCGAGCTACAATCGCATTACCTAGGTCTGTTAGTCCGACTTTGCAAAAATTTTAAAATAGGGCTGGGAAATTTAACGCCTCAAATTCAGTGATTAACAGCTGACTGAACGCGTAAAAAAATAATGCAATTAATGTAGTATTAATTTTTTTAACTTCCTACAAAAAACGTCCCCACTTCTTGAGGCTAAAATTGGCATATACATTTCCAGGAGGTACACACTTGACTGCACATCCTAGCACAGAAGCTGATTGTGCAGATCAGTGCACGCTTGTTTATAATGCTCGATAATAAATACGGGAGTGGATTTACTGTATGGAGAATGGAGACTTCACCTGCAAGTGGTGAGCCAGGTGTAGGAGAGATATGTGCAAGCTGATGTATCTCTTCGCATCACCTGAAAATGCTCACTAACTGTCATCTGAGCCAGTGTCAAAAGCAAAATAGCATGAGAGAGACCCAGCATGTGCATGATAGGGAATGAATGGCAGCCAGTGAAAATAATAGTTTTGAGATTTTAAACTTCAGCATTCAATTTGTTTTATATCTGTACGTATAGTGTCTAATAATGTATTGGCAATAAACACTTAAGTTTCTCAAGCCAATAAAGCTTGATCTAAACTCAATCTGCCCATTCGATCCTATTATTAAAAAAAGTCCACTTGAAAATAGCAGAAGTTCTTGCCCAACTTTTAATTACAGCATGTCCACTCATTTTATGGCATGTAAACATATACTTGTGTAAGGTGGGGTGCCAAGGTGTTTGCATTCAAAGGACAAAACTCCCCAGGGAGGCAAAGAGCAAATGTATGATCTCTGAGAAAATCAGCATAGAAACGTTCTCGCAAAGAGACCTTCTCACACCCAACTGAGCAAGAATTGCCTCATTGTTGTCTTTCTACATCTGTTCTCTCTCCTCCTCCCGTCCCTCTCAGCTCAAAATCACCTTAAAACACACTTAAATCTTGTAGGTAACAAATGTCTAATTATATGTCTGACTATTCATGTTTCATATAATTGAAAAGGTCTCAGTGTGACTGGTATGAAGGTCTCATTACCTGTAAAATACATAACATAGTTTGAAGAATTTAGAGGAATTCTGACCAATTCTGGGGGTGTGCCTACCTCCTGTATGCAGATAAGGTGTGACCCCAGGACTTCCAAACCTATTCATCCCCAAATTCTTATTGTCATTCCATTTGGTTGTGGTCTTGGTATTGTTTTAGCACATTGTTCATGGGAATTTTCTGTAGCCAGAAATCCCCGTGCTGCTTACACTACGTACTTTGCTGAAGTCAGGTATGCATCTATTACTCTTAAGATTCATCTTTGAGCATTAGATGTTTTGTATTGATTATTTCTGAACTGATTAATTATGTAATTGGCATGATACATATTTACCTGACTAATAAATTGTTCAGCTTGATTCTTTTCTGACTTATTCTGAAATTCTTGCCTTTAGTATATTATCCTAAGTCATTATTGATACAAATCTGCGATCAGTGTTAGTACAAACTAACGGCTCAGCGTTGATAGAGCATCGGGCATGTCTTCTGAGACCTTAGCTTTCTGGCTAACTAGTTGGCATTAACTAAGTGTAACTAGACTGTATGGACTAAATATAATAATTATTTAGAACAACAAAATGTTGGTTGACTCGCCTAAATAATGGTAGTCATTACCTCTGATTACTGTTAAAATTATTACATTATTATTATAGGGTACATAGGAACTATGGAGACTATTTAAAAGTACCATCTGGATACGGTAGCGTTGGTCGGCCTATCTAGATAATATACGCAAATCCTCTGGTTGAGAGTAGTGTTATTTTAATTAAGTGTATGCAGATCTAGGGGGACTAAACAAAACTATTATTCAGATAAAAGTATGCATGGAGCAACTTGTCTGAATAGTGTTAGTGAATTACCTCTGGATAATAATCCAAAACTGACCAGTTTGTGGAATGATCACGTATAACCTGGCTGGTATGTAGACTACAAACAGAAATCCAAATGAACGAGTGCAATGTAAAAGTATAGAATTAACTAGAATAATCAAGTAAATCTAGAGAAGATCTCAATTGACAATCAATAATAATTGGAATCTCAAACCAAATTCGAGGTCTAATATAATTGGAGTCAGATTAAATAATTAATGGAGTCAGATTCGGTCTTAACTAAATCAAATAGTTATGACGCTACAGTCACACGTGCACGAAAAAGACAAATGCACAGACAGCTTCACCACTTCGCTGGATTCCGCCATTGGGCCAGCGAGGTGTCATTTTTACACTTGTATTAAAGTTTTAGAGTTTCTGTTGAATGATCACTTCAAACCACATGACAATTAAGTGTTTTTAAGTTTTGTGGTTGCCCCATTCTTGTGACTCATCTTTGATTGCAGGGCTATCAAACTTTGTATGCTATCATAGTTTAGTTTGGAAGGAGTAAAGTTTACATGTGGTCTGAACAATCCAATGCATTTACACTTGGCCAAGTTGCGTCTTGTATGTGTCTTAAACTACCTTCTGAGGTTTGAGTAATCACATTGCTGTCCATCTTAAGTGCAGGGATGCAAACTCATGAGAGGTGAAAAAGGTGAGAAAATGATACTAGGTGCTCCAGATGTATATTTTCAGTTGATTTTTGTTGTATTTAAAGCTTTAAGTATTTAAGCTTAAAGTAACCCTTCAAAGTGACTTTAATAAGGAAAATTTAGAACATTTTACCAAACAATATGGGCAAATCTGACAAATCCTGTAAATGTGTCTTGGAGAGCATTTGCACTTGGTCTTTTCATGATCAAATCCCTGTCTGATCGGTATAAACGCACAAAGTTACAGTGTAAATATCCCCAAAGACATTCCGAATTTTTCCAGCTTTTATTATCTTCATCAAACACTAGACTTGAGCAATGCTGGTTTACCTGTATGCCACACGTACTGTACCCAGACATACGTGCTGGCGGCAAAGAACAGCCATTGCTTGGGGATGAACAGGAGGCAGATGATGTCTGAGGTGAATGCGACACACACAAAAAACACAGAGAACACCTGTGGAACAAAAAGATAAGTGGGGTAACTGTCAAATAAACCTGTCTTCCATATGCCACATCAGAGAAAGATGTCAAAGATAATTACATTTACAAAGGACCCAGGCAGCAGACGGTAGACCATTAATTGCTCAATGAACTGATGCTGGGAGATCAAATACTCACTAGTCCCTGGTATCGAAAGGAATCGTAAACACTTCTGATGAAAAGCCAGAAAGGCCACAAATACTCGAACCGGAACTCCAGCACGAAATCGCCCAGCAGAACCAGCGCCCAAACAACCAGGAACTTCAGGTACAGGAAGGTACTGTCGGATCACAGAGAAATCATATTTGAGCGTATGAGGATATCAAACAAAGAGATGTTTTAGCAAATCTTTATGCAAACATACTCAGTAAAGTACAGTATATCTGGGCAGAGTATGTTTGCAAGAAGTTATTGCAGATTAGACAACACACCAAAGTCCTCAGTCAACACAGTGTAATTTGGAATAAACAATAACTTGTATGATTATGTTGCATGGGAATTAATTTACACATTTCTAGAGCATCAAAAGTCTAAAATGGACATATTTTCAGTCTATTTAGGACTGCCTTAATAAAGTTAACGCTACACCTATAGAAAACAGTGTAGGTGGAAGGATTGTTACAATAATGTTGCATACACAAATGGCAGTGATGATAGCTATACAAGGCAACTGTCCAGCCTGAGGAATATTCGTGACATGGGAAGCACAAAATGGGACGCTTATTTTGTTCCCCATGATATGCACTATGTAAGCGCATGGATCCCACATAAATCAAAACATTCACACATTCTGAGCTTTACTGAGAGGCATCAGGTATTCCGGGCTAAGCTAAACACTCGAAGTGTATGATTAGACAGATCTGAACTACTGTCATCTGTATCTGACTGTGACAGCTCAGGCATCCGATACAGCCAGGCTCAGTTGGGAGACGCCATTACGGTGCTCTCGATACCCGAGAGGTTCTCCGTCTGTACCTGCTGTGAATACCCTCGGTGATTCGGTTCCGTTTCAACGGGCGACGGAGTTTGCTGCAGTCCGCATTGCGCCGCTTCATTCTCCACCCTGTAACTCTTTGCACTTGAGGGAAACTACGTGTGCGACCTAATACTGATGCGCATCGCTGCGAGAATGTCACCGTTTGCCTTCTGGTAGAAACAAATAAATAAATAAATAAAAACAAGTCGCGCGAGGCCCTCCCTTTTTTATTCTGGACGTCTCGTGACGTCAGGACGTCGTACGCTCCATGTTACGTTCGCTAGACAAGATGGCGGCGTTGTGAGCAGTCGACAATTTTTGCCTGATTTTGATGTATATTTTGTAAAGGTAAGTGTTAACATGTACATTAACTGTGTGGATATCAATACTTGTATAATAACAATCAAGTATAAGCGGTGGCATATTATGTAAACTATGTGTTTGGGATAAACCACCTCTGCTCACTCCAACACATGCTTTCACTTTCTGCCATGTGTGAGCTGAACGTGAAGAAAAAGTTGTTGAGTGTGTCGTGGTAATAATCTTAATATATATTGACAGTTGAATTCGTTACTATATCATGCATTTGTTTTAATGTGAGTCACGAGTACTGTTGGGTGCGTTGTGATGCACACAGTACTCGTGATATTATTAAAATATACACTTATGCTAACTTTTTACCTGGTCCAAACTGACCAGAGTCATTACAGAATTGACCTGTGTTGTCATGATGCCTGAAAACTTAAAAAGTTATTTGGCTCAGCAAACATGAGTTTTTAGGACGCTTCACCTGTCATTAAATGTGCAATATTATTTTTACTATATTTTAACACCTTAACAGCAGTACTTCTGACAATAGCTTAAAATTGTGCGCACTCACATGCAAAAGCTCAGCAATAAGCAAAACAATTATCATGACATAAAAAGCTGAATAGTTAATTATATATTATTTAATTCCTTCCATTTCTAAGACTCTTTTCTGGATACTTCCACTCAAAGCATTTAGCATAATTGTAGGGAAATCTACTACTAAACAAAAGTAGGAAAATTGGCAAATTTATAAATGCACAAACAAGAGAAATGTGATTTTAAAAGCCAAGCACATGTAACATGCAGTGGGCTAAATATTGTATTAATATTAGCTAGTGATGTGCCAGGGTGGTCGACTAATCGACTAGTCATCTAACAACTGAATTGTCGATTAGTGGGGTTGACTAATAACGGTAATATTTTTAGAGGTGGTGGTGGTTTTAGGCCACTGGGAAACACAATAAACAAATTAATTGAGATGCTACTTTTTCATAAGCATTTTGTGCCACTTTGTATTGAGGCTTTTTTTTATTTAGTAGTTTTGCACAATAAGATGTTATAGTTATTTTGCCTTTTTATTTGTTGAAAATCCATTAGTTACCATTATGAAATGCTACACTTTTCCTTACAAAAATGATAGGCCTATCGATTGAAAAAGACTCCACATCCAATCTTAAGAAGCATTTGGAGGTTTTGTATGTTCTCTATATTTGTAAATCTGTATATATGTTCTCTAAATATAAAGTATTTTAATAATACCTCTGTTTCGTCTAGCCATGTGTGCATATAGCTACAGAAAGTGATACACTGTATTGAAAGTGCTTAATACAATCCACAAATACACACAGGACTTTTGGTTTCTGTTTAAATTTAGTTTTTAAATTAATGTACAAATAAATGCCAAACTGTATTTGCACTCTGCATCGAAAATAATGTATTTCAAACAAGCCCTCATCCACCTGTTCATAATTCTATACACTCTTCTGTAAAAACACGTTGCAATGCAAAAAAACATTTCATAGGTGCCGTTTACATGCAAATTTGTTCTTTTATACCATGCAAATGCACTTCAGCCCATGCTTCAGGATGGCAAAAAATAAAATAAATAAAAACTGTTTTAGGTTAAGGTAACACCTTCTCATGAATAATTATGTGGAGGTACAAATAGTACATCTCTACATCATTTGCTTTCAAAGCTCCATTCCTAATTTCCTAAACAACAATTCTTTTAAAAATACAAGCATGTTCTCATTGTCTTCTATCTTGAGTAACATAAATTTTTATGAACCTTTAAACACCTTTTTGTTTACTCTGTACATAAAATATAGCAAGTTTGTGTTTCATTTTATGATTACTAATGTTTAATGAATGTTTAATTAATTGCTACGAAGTCATTTAAACACATTTAAAATAATGATTAGATTTAACAAAATATGCAATGGGTAATCCAAAAGTAATCAGATTAGATTACCTACAAAGTGTAATCTAAAATATTACATAACAGATTACAATTTAAATAGTGTAATTTGTAATCAGTACTGGATTACATTTCAGAAGTAATATACAATGCACTGTTAAGCCCAACGTATACTTCGGTCAGACGCAAACGCTGAGCATCCGCTTATTAGGACATGCTCAAGCACTGAATGTGCGCAGTCCGACTTTTCCAACCACACGTCTTTGAATGCACAGAATGTGCCTGGAATTATTTGCACTAATTAGTGGGTCCACGAGGTGGCAACACTCACATTTGTGCCTTTGCTGGTCATGGCCACTAAACATCAGGAGATGAAGGTAAAAACAACAACAGTGGATGTGCAGGTGAAGAGCGCGTGTGAGGAGGTCTGGAGATACCTGTTTTTGTATAACTCAGGTCTAAAGGACTATAAAGACATCTTTGTGGGTCTAAACCCCAAAGAGAAATAGTCTTAGCGCACATGCGGCAACTAAGAGTTGTATGGAGTATACACTTGACACAATATGCCATCAGGGAATACGTCTATCTCTTGGAGCCTTCAGAACAAGTCCCATTCAAAGCCTTTATACAGAAGCCGGTGAACCTTCCCTTCAGAATAGGCATCTGAAACTGGCCATACAATATGCAGTCAAACTCAAAGCAAATCTAAGTAATCTGGCCTTTACACCAGTATTCTAACCGGAATGCTCTTATCTGTATGAAGCTAGACCTAAAGCGATCAATCCATTTGGAATATGGATTAAATCATACTTGGAGAATTTGAATATCAAACTGGACAACATGAGACGGTATAATTTTTGGCCTGTTAACCCCTGGATCTTGAAAAAAACAACTATTATTATGGCATTGGCACAACTAAAAATGGCAGAAACACTTCCCAACGTGTATCAACAGGAATTCTTGGAACTGAAATGTAGTTTTCCACTCCATAGTACAGTATTCATGGATGGATCCAAAACAGATAACAGTGTATCAGCAGCAGTAGTGATTGGAGATCAACAATATGGCATACGTATTCCAGAACAGAGCTCTATCTTCACAGCTGAGGCCCGAGCGCTGCTGCTGGCACTGGAAAACATTGAGCAGGGTCAAGGACAAAACTTTTTAATCGCATCAGACTCAGAGTCTTGCCTTCAAGCACTTGAATCCATGGAGACCGATCATCCCATAATCATAAACATTTTGACTAAAATACATCGATTACAGAAGAAGGATTTCAACATTATCCTCTGGGTGCCGGGACACATTGGTCTGGCAGGAAATAAAAAAGCAGATATGGCTGCAAAAGAGGCATTCAACTTGGAGATTGCGGAATGTCTGATACCACCCTCTGACCTCAGGCCATTAATAAACTCATATATCACCAGTAAGTGGCAATCAGAATGGAATGAGTGCAACAGCAATAAATTATACGAAATAAACCACAGGGTCCAAAGAAATTACTCTCAAAATGACCAAATAGTGTTTACCAGATGCCGACTGGGCCATTCAAGACTAACACATGCGTTTTTACTGACTGGTGAAGATCCTCCCATATGTATACCTTTCCAAACCCCTATGACCATCAAGAACATTTTACTGAACTGTAAAACGTTTGGAACTATCAGACAACGCTTTTATTCAGAGACTTGTTTAATAGATATTTTTTTAAAGTACCATCTGAACAGATTTGACAGTTTTTATGTTGTATAAATGTTGTGTCTTATTTAATATTGTAAATATTTATTGATGAACTTTTATTTGCCATGTGAATAGCCTGTTGACTTACATGGCGTTAAAACTAACTAAATAAATAAATATGGAGTATACTTTGACAGGCTAGCGTTCAACTGTAGGCAGAAGCTGAGCATTCGCATCAAAATGGAAGTATTCCTAGGGCTTTAGTTGGGAGAACATTTTCTCCTCACTTTTACAAGTTAATAAATAAATAAGCCTGTTTATTTTACTATCCAAAATATGCACAATTAAATGCGGCCAGCAAAACACAAACAAATTAGGTTACTTAGTGCACCTTTAATGTATGCTTATAACACCTGTTGCCTTTGTCATTTCAGCCTTCAGAAAGTACACCAAGATGTCTACAGTGTTGAACCTCAGCAATGAGGTGGTCAAGATGAGGGTGGAGGTGAAAAGGGTGAAGGTGCTCCTCATCCGGAAACTCATCCGTCAGATTTCGGTCTTGGAGAAGAAGAAAGGAAATGAGGTGGACTTGGAGAGGCACCGCAGGCGAGCAGCGAGACTTCGGGAGGAGATCCATGAGCTGAAGGTTGTTGCACCAGACAGTATCACCAAGGCTGCTCTGCAGAAGGACATCAGCTTCGAGAAGGTGTGTCAGAATAAGGAGGGCACCCTGTCCGAACGAGCAATCGCCCGCATTGCTACGCACCCACAGTTCAGCAAGAAAATCCAGAGCATAAAAGAAGCCATCAAAGCCTTCAAAGAGGAGAGAATAAATGCAAGAAAGGCTGAGAAACAAGCAAAAACCAATGCTGAAGATGTCACACTGCAAGATCAGGTACAAGAAGGCAGTGATGAATATGTTGTGGGTTTAGAAAAATCAGATGATGGAGAAGAGAAACTGACAGAGGAGGAGAGTGAGAAAAATGCAGATAAACAGCAAGATGAGGCTGATGGATCCTCACAGCTGAGCCAGAAGACAAGTCTGGAGATGTCAAATGAACAAACTAATCAGTGCCAGAAGGAACAGATTTCAACAACCGAGGTAAGTATATGATTAATGCTACCGTCACATGCTATTGGAATTATCCTACTTCCCACTTCTGGAGTCGTAATTACGAGCACGTCACGTTTAAGTGCTTTGTTGTCAGAAACACGGAGGAGGCCAGGTTCATTCATGCATATTTCTTGGGGAACTCTTATTTTGACACCGTCATACATGCTAGACAAGTGGCTAAGGTTGACGGAATTTTAGTCAAATTCCTCTGTGAAAAAATGTATTATAAGCATCAAATAGTTCTTGATATGCGTAAATGTATATGACTGAAACGGCAAGTGATAATATGGTAGCTGTATTTAGAAAAATGAATAAAACCATCATTCACTATTGAAAATGTGCTCTCTCCTCCCAACTTGGAAACTCGGGTATCAAAATCATCTCCCAGATTTCCCAGTCATAATAATGACTTGAGAGGGCATTCATGTGCAACTTCCATCAAATTAAAACATAATTTAATGTCATGTCGTTTATAGAGAAAAAATATACCTTTATCATGCGGAACACAAAAGGAGAATTTAAAGGTAGCACACTTGTTTATGCAAGAACTAGCGTTATTTTTTAGCATTAAACAATGCTAGTTATGTCACTGTGAACAACATTCTCGCAGATCTTTTTCACTGTTGTGCCATACAGTATTTGATTTTGACGGGAATGAAAGTGAGGCTGTAAGGAATAAACTTAATGTCTTCAATGGGTTGTACAGCATGAAGCTATATAAAGCTTCTCGATCACATCTAATTTTTCGTCTACTGACTTTTTGGAAAGATGTTTTTTTTCTTCAATGTTTGACAGTAGAACAACCCAAAACACAGTACAACCCATCAAAGAGACTGTAAGTCCATCCCTCATAGTCTTGTCATTCCCGTCAAAAATTAAAGATGGTGCTACTGTGAATAAGGTCATGAATGCACAGTGGACATCAACATTTTTATTGAAAAATTACTTACGTTTTGGGGGTTTTCTCACCAAAACCTACTGTATAACGTTTGAAGTCTTGGAATATGATGCATGAGTTGCATGGACTACTTTTATGATAATGTTGGGTCCTTTTTTAAGCTTTTAAGTGAGTCACTATCAGCCACCTTTGTATTGAAAATATGAACCAAAATATTCATTAAAAAATCTCCTTTATGTATTCTTCATAAGAAAAAGTCATACAGGTTAAAAATGAAATAAGGGTGAGAAATATTTGACATAATTTTCATTTTTGGTTGAACAATTTCTTTAAGGGTAGCCTAGATTAGTTCACAAAATGTTTACTATTCTGTACTCCTTCCATACTCCTGAGTTTTGACTGATTTGTGTTAGACAATATTCTGCTAAAATTCCCTTAACATAAAGATTATTTAAAAAATATGCCTCTGCTCCTACAGAACTCAGCGGAAACAGTAAACATCCCAGATGAGATGGTCAGGATGAGGAAGGAGGTGAAGAGAACGAGGGTGCTGATCATCAGTAAGCTGACACAGAAGGTGGCTGCTCTGAAGAAGAAAAAGGGTCAGGAATCTGAGGTGAAGGAGAACCAAGAGATAGTGACGGGAATCCTGAAAGAAATCCAGGCTTTAAGGAGCCTTAAACTAGATCAGGTGACTAAGACAGCACTTCAGGAGAACGCTGAGCTTGAGAATGTTTTGCAGGACCCTCAGGCAAACCCACTGGACAGAGCCATTGCACATATCATCACACATTCCCACTTCGTCAACAAACTCCGAAAGGTCAAAGAAGCTATCGAAGAAGAAAGAGCAAAGGCTGCTGCAGCTGAACAGAAAATGAAAGACAGAAAGGTCTTGGTTCAGTCAAATAAGAAAGGTGAGGAAGAGAAGGATGATGATGATGAAGAGGAGGAGGAAGACAATGGTGATGAAGATGACGAGGAGGATGAAGTTGGGGAGGAAAAACTGAACAGTCTTTCCATTGAAATCCACAGATCTGGCCTTGAAGAGCCAATGGAGGGTACAAACTCTCAGACTGTAAAGTTGTCACCTTCCAAGGTCAACACTACACCTTTGGAAAAACCCAGAGAAAGAATAAAGGCTGCTGAAACCAAACAGAAAAAGAAAGACAGACTGGTCTTGGTTCAGTCAAAGAATAAAGGTGAGGAGGAGGAGGATGATGATGATGAGGAGGAGGAGAAGGAAGAAGAAGAAGAAGAAGAAGAAGAAGACGACAATGGCGATCAAGACAAGGAGGATGAAGTGGGGGAGGAAAAATTTAATAGTCTTTCCATTGAAATCCACAAGTCTGGCATTGAAGAGCCAGTGGAGGGTACAAACACTCAGATTGTAAAATTGACACCATCCAAGGTCAACACAACATCTTCGGAAAAAGCCGGAGAGCCCAATGTTAAATCAAAGAGTGCTGATCTCACTTCTACAGTTGTTCAAAGTTCCCCTGAAAAGTCTTCAAAAGTAACCAGTACAGAGTGTAAGCTACCGAAGAACCTTGTAAAATCAGACAAAGAAAAGGGTACCACCATAAATTCACAGAAGAAGCAGGACGTTCCTGAGGCCAAGAGGCCTGAGACAGAAGACGACGATGAGGAAAGTGATTTATCGGATGATGATGACGAGAAGGAATACTTCGACGACAGCACAGAGGAGCGTTTCCGTAAACAATCATCTCAGTCTGAAGAGAGCGATGATGATGACTTCTTCCTCGACAAAGTAAGCAAATTCAAGAAAAGGAAAAATTACCAAGGAAAAGTCAAGGAGAAAAAGGGTGAGCCTCAAAAACCTGACAATCTACAGAAACCAAAGGGGGCCACCAGCAAACCTCACAGGCCAAACTTTGGCAACTTAAAATCAGTTTTTTGTTCGACCTTGTCCAAATCCAGCATCTCCTCTTGGAACGTAAAGCATGGCTCTTGGCATGATGGTCCAAGACCTCCTCATTTTCAGAACCAAAGGAAAGGTCCTGAGGGCAAGATGAAAGCATCTCAATACCAAGGCCCAGACCCATTTAATTTTAAACCCAATACCCAGACATTTAAAGTTTCAGGAGAAAGGCAAGGTGGACCTTCAGGGGTGGGGAGGGGAAAGTCACAGTTTGAGCAGCACAAGAAGCAAAATCCCAGGGGTCCATCAGGCAATATTTCAAATCCACCTCAGCATGCCCTTCATCCGTCATGGGAGGCCAGCAGGAAAAGAAAAGAACAGCAGTCACAAATCACAGCATTCCAGGGGAAAAAGATCAAATTTGATGACTATGATTAAGCTGGACCTGCTCAGATTCATATGGCACCTTTATTTTTTAAAAAATGTCTGCCTGTTATAAAAAATAAAAAAGCTTCCTTTAAGCTATTTGCTGTTAATTTGTATTAAAACATGGAGTTAAAATGGATTTAGTCTTTGGTTTTATAAAATGAAGGAATGTTTAAAGCCTATGTTAATTTCCTGTTACATCTCATACAGTTGAAGTCAGAAGTTTACATACACCTTAGCCAAATACATTTAAACTCAGTTTTTCACAATTCCTGACATTTAATTGTAGAAAAAAAATCCCTGTCTTAGGTCAGTTAGGATCACCATTTTAAGAATGTGAAATGTCTGGATAATAGTAGCAGAATAACAGCTTTTATTTCTTTCATCACATTCTCAGTGGGTAAGAAGTTTACATACTTTTTTAGTATTTGGTATCATTGCCTTTAAATTGTTTAACGTGGGTCAAACATTTTGGGTAGCCTTCCACATGATTCTCACAATAAGTTGCTAGAATTTTGGCCCTTTCGTCCAGACAGAACTGGTATAATTGAGTCCGGTTTGTAGGCCTCCTTGCTCCCACACGCTTTTTCAGTTCTGCCCACAAATTTTCTATCGGACTGAGGTCAGGGCTTTGTGATGGCCACTCCAGTACCTTGACTTTGTTGTCCTTAATCCATTTTGCCACAACTTTGGAGGTATGATTGGGGTCATTGTCCATTTGGAAGACCCATTTGCGACCAAGCTTTAACTTCCTGGCTGATGTCTTGAGATGTTGCTTCAATATATCCACATAATTTTCCTTCCTCATGATGCCGTCTATTTTGTCAAGTGTACCAGTCCCTCCTGCAGCAAAGCACCCCCACAACATGATGCTGCTCCCCCATGCTTCACGGTTGGGATGGTGTTCTTCGGCTTGCAAGCCTCACCCTTTTTCCACCAAACATAACGATGGTCGTTATGGCCAAACAGTTAATATTTTGTTTCATTAGACCAGAGGACATTTCTCCAAAAAGTAAGATATTTGTCCCCATGAGCACTTGAAAACTGTAGTCTGGCTCTTTTATGGCAGTTTTGGAGCAGTGGCTTCTTCCTTGCTGAGCAGCCTTTCAGGTTATGTCGATATAGGACTCATTTTACTGTGGATATAGATACTTGTCTACCTGTTTCCTCCAGCATCTTCAAAAGGTCCTTAGCTGTTGTTCTGGGATTGATTTGCACTTGTTGCACCAAACTACGTTCATCTCTAGGAGACAGAATGCATCTCCTTCCTGAGAGGTATGATGGCTACGTAGTCCCATGGTGTTTATACTTGTGTACTATTGTTTGTACAGATGAACGTGGTACCTTCAGGCATTTGGAAATTGCTCCCAAGGATGAACCAGACATGTGGGGGTCCACAATTTTTTTTGTTTTTTTTCTGAGGTCTTGGCTGATTTCTTTTTATTTTCCCATGATGTCAAGCAAAGAGGCACTGAGTTTGAAGGTAGGCCTTAAAATACATCCACAGGTATACCTCCAATTGACTCCAATTAGACTATCAGATTCTAATTGTCTAAAGGCTTGACATCATTTTCTGGAATTTTCCAAGCTGCTTAAAGGCACAGTTAACTTAGTGTATGTAAACTCTGACCCACTGGAATTGTGATATAGTCAATTAAAAGTGAAACAATCTGTCTGTAAACAATTTTTGGAAAAATTACTCATGTCATGCACAAAGTAGATGTCCTAAACGACTTGCCAAAACTATAGTTTGCTAATATGAAATCTATGGTGTGGTTCAAAAATGAGTTTTAATGACTTCAACCTAAGTGTATGTTAACTTCTGACTTCAACTGTACCTGAAATTTGGGGTTATTTTCCAGTATTATTTTTAAGTTCATTAAATTCCCTGTGAATTGCCTTGACAAGCACAGTTTGATTTGGTGTTTTGACATATTTCCTACTGAAACAGGAAGTGGGGCGGGACACGTCAAGCGACTTGTCCCGTTTTTAAAAATAGCCAATAGGCTTCCGTTTTTAAAACGGGATGGTTGTTTCTAAACTATCCAGTGAAAGTAGGGAATCTCAATATAGTAATCAGTGGGTGTTTCCAAACCAGAATGGGCATTTCTAAACTATCCAATGAAAGTAGGGAATATCAATGTCACATGTAAAGCGGTTGAAAAATGCCCATCCTGGCATGAAAATACCCACTGATTGGGAAAAGCCCATTTTTTTTCTGCAGAGACATAAGTCTCTTAATGTTCAGTCGGAACTCACTTTTTATGCAAGTCTTATTTGAAATTCTTAGAAACAACCCTAAAGCATGGATTGTGCTCCCTTCAAAGTGCTCTGTGTGAAGTAAAGGATAATATGCCAGTTAAAGCACAGCCAGATGGGCTGAACAGTTGTAGGGGGAGGGAGAGTTCTCGTTCTAGTAAGCATTTGATTGGACAAGATATTACAACCTCTGAGTCATGGATGATGCTGAGTCTTTTTATCTGGAAGAGCGAGAGTGAAGATAAGATTTTAAATGCTTATATCTTCTGAAAACAAATTTTGTCAACATTTAAATGTACACTAGCAAATCACCTTAAAGCTAAAAGATTTGGCTAAATGCAGCAAAACATTAAACTTCCACTCATTAATTTTGTCTTTGTGTCATCTTGGACTTACATTGACACCTAGCGGCTTGGAGGCAGCATCATTTAAAATCACTAGTTTTCAATTTCAGATGCCATTGTAGAAATTTTGTATTCAAAGTAAGCCATGATTACTTTAATCAATGAGTGAAACTGTCAAATAACAGGACGGTTACTGAGATTAAGCGGGTAGTATTCGGCAGGTCGTGATTCTAACATGACAGCCCCCATGTGCGAACCCTCTCCATATAGAATAAAACAGCTTTTATGAGGTTACTGATATGACTGGAGTCTCCTTTTATCCTAATTTTAAGTCAAAATTGTTTCTTTGTAACTGTACACAAGGCAGTAACCACCATAGACATTGAGGGGGGCACGTCCTCGCCAATATTCAGAATAGAAGTCAATCAATGTGTGTTTTTCAAAGACTAATTCTTAAACTTTTTCATTGGGGTGTGTTCTATTCAGAAGTGTTCCTAAGCCCAATTCCCTTTGATGACTTTACCACCCACTGTGAGAGCTTTGGAGGCCTGACAAGTGTGGGGATACGTCATCTTTATTGGAAATTCTGTTTGGAACGACCTTACAGCTTAACTATCATGATTATTCTCCCTTCGAAGTGCTCTCCGAAGGCATCATTTAAGTCGTTTGGAACACGGTTGGTTTCCCCCAATTTTAGTTTTAATATCTCGACTTGCCTAGTACAATTTACATAAATGCAAGTAGACTTTCTTTTCCTCTTATCAAAATAATACAAGAAGTCAATAGATTGAATTACCTTTAATTCGCATTAATTACCTTTAAATTAAGGATTAATAAATGTTTAGCCCAAAAACTGTTTTGAAAACATTTGGTCGTATATCTATCGCCCTCTAGTGAATGAGCAAGTGTAATTACAAATTCATCGAACGCTTTTATTGGCTCCACTGCAGTCAAACGTCATCACTTGGGGCGGGAAATAAAAAGGCGCTGGCCAATGAATTCATATATGCAAATCAGATTCAAAATTTTCCCGGGAAATCTGAGTTTCGCGGGAGGACCTTTCGCGCGTAAACCTCATCCCCTACTTCATTGTCCGCTTCCTGGAGCCATTTTTCGCTCTACAGGGAGGGAGTTTGCATCGCATTTTAATCGCTTACATCGGCTATTATAGGATTGAGCAATTTCACACATATTATAACAGTGCTTTCCTGACACTGTGCGCTTTGATAATTTATGATCATTTTAAATCTACGCACACGGATTTTATAGAAAACGAGCCTTGAATCAAAAGCGGGACAAAGGGAACTACGCATCTGAAGATCATGAGAAAAGGGGGTTCCTCGCTCCCAGGACAAGTAATGTTTTCAAGGGTTAGAGCTTCTCCCCGTGAGCAAAACGGTGTTTATAACGCGGTTTCTGATCGGCAATGTGCAGGTTATTCCAGTGCAAGTCGTATACATATTAACACACCGCCGTCCACTAGTATAGTTTGTGTACCCGAGGCTTCTGTTGACAGTGTGTACACAACTCCTCTGCAAGTACCGACGCACGGGACTGGACTGCGACCCACATTAGGACGACCGCCGGTAAATGTCTGCTTAAATTCTGTGTTTTGTAGAGTCTCATGCACATCCAGTCCTGCAAATGTTAAGTCGGTAGGCTAAGTCCTCCTAGCCTGCTTCTGTGGCTACTACTGGTGCTTCTCAATGTAGACTCAATATCTAAAGCAGGCAGTTTAATTATACAACTCAGAACCTGCCTGCATGCTTAAGGTATTTAACAAATTAAGACCTTTAACCTCCCCCAAAAATGGTTCAGGACGTATGACGATTGTTTACTGTACTGGAAATACAAGCATGCATATTTCCGCAATGTAGTAAGTGCATGTTTAGTGAAATAACTTCACTTAACTGCTTTAGTCAATCTGTGTATAACCGTATTAGACGAGATTTTTCAATGCCTTTTGTAACTCTAACTTTAAGGAATACTAAAGTAATATTTATAAATCGCTTCGTTGTCCAGTTGCATATCTTAGAACTTGATTTCATGTTTTCCCCTCATGTTTTTCATGTTTTTAAGTCTTGACATAGACTATATGTGTTTGGGAGTTTGCTTTCCAAGTAAAAGATTGAATTTGTTAAGTCTAGGCCCTGGTTTGTTTTCTTAGGATGGGGGGATGGAGTCATTTCTGAGCTCGCGGACCTTGTGCTAAGCCGAATGCTTTGCTAACTGCGTTTTTTATTGTTCATTATTGCATTACTGGCATTTGTTTGTAGATTAATATGGAATAAATAACGTCGATGGCATTCGAATTGCTCCAAAACTTAACCCGCTAATAAGAGCTCGAACTGTACTTCGTTTACTACCTATTAAGACGACAGCAGTGTTTTTGCTAGATGCAAAATGCATAAAAATAAATCCTCGACCCGTCTATATTTATCTCCGCGAGTCAGTGGAAGTTCTTAGATGGCGTTAAGGTTACACTCTGGTAATGGTGGACAGCCATTTTGCCACCCCCATCCTGTGTTGACTTCTGCATTTGAATTGGTAACCTATATTACCAAGCAAAAGTAGAGAGTAATGAAAATCTAATGTCTGCTGCTTTTTATGTCAGATCATGTTATTACCCTGGAAAATAAGCTATTTTTTGTATTTTGATATGCAAGGCCCTACCTAGTCTTGATTCTCTTATTGATAGTGACATGACTGATAATATCTGTAGATGTATGGCTTCTTAAGATTACCAGACAGTCATACTTATTTGGCGCATTAACAGTGTGTCTGTTTAACAGACTTTGTTTAATGGCTAATGGACATTTTTCTGTTTTAAATGAGTGTAAATATTGTGTAAAATAAGTTCATTTGGTTTCGGCAGTTTTGTTGCTGAAGCTATCTGTTGCTATCATTTAATATTGTAAGCATGTATAGGTAGGCCTCTATAGTCTCGGCATTATTTCGAACATTGGTTGTTGGAAAAACCTATATTGGTTGACCATGATTTTTCTCTTGTCACACTGGCTTCACTGTATTTTGTTACCTGAGTAGGATGGAATGGGATGAGCTATTTAGGTAACCTGTATTCATTATCATTACTCTAGTTTTGCATGAAAGATATTCAAATATTTTACACATTAATGGTTACTTTTTTTCCCTCAATTGTAGGCTAAAAGGAGGCTGGAGCTGGACATCACAGACCATCAATACAGTGAGCCAGCTAAAACACTTCGAAGTCAGAAAGGAGCTCTTAAACTGAAGATCCCCAAAGGTATCAAGTTTAGTGCGTCATGCTGCAGTTGTTTAAGTTTAAGTGCGCTGTCATCTATAAAAGTAGTAGTAGTTCACCCAAAAATGAGAATTCTATCATTTTCAGCATTAAAATATTCACGGAAGCTGTCATGTCATGTTGTTCTGAACCTTTCTGTGGAACAGAAAGGAACTGCTGTACTGTCTCTGGCTGTCTTTTCAATACAGTGGCAGTTTATGATGATTCTGCTTTTAAGCTTCAAATAAAGATGCAAAAGTAGTCCATATGATTTCTTCATATTCCAAGATCGGGTTTGGTGGAAAACAACCCAAAATGTAAGTCATTATTCTGTGAAAATCTTGCACGTTCATGAGAGGACTGATACTTCCATCCTTTTTTAAAGATGCACTCTGTAATTGTTTGAATTTGTCATCTTAAACTTACACTGACATCTAGGTTCCTGGATGCAGCATCATTCAAACAATTATTAGATACCGATGCCATTTGTAAAAATGTACACTTCACAGTTAGCCATGAATAATTTAACACATGAGTTGAAGTGTCAATTAACAGGGTGGTTACTGAGATTAAGAACAGTATTTGGCTGGTCATGTGGTCCTAACATGGCAGCCCCCATGTATGGACCTCTAAAATAAAACTGCTTTTTTTTTTTTTTTAAGGTTACTGATATGACAAGTCTTTTTCTCATGTGACTGGTCATGATTTTATACTTCTGTTTCAAAATTACTATTCTATGGAAGTTAAACTTTTTTTATTTTATTTAATGAGGAAATCATTACAGAGTTCACCTTTAAAGCTGGAAAGCAGAATTCACTACTATTATACTGAAAATAGTGTGAGTTATGCACAAAGTCATTCATGTGGGTTTGGTACGACATGAGATGGAGTAAATGACCAATTTCAATTTTGGGTGAGCTATCCCTTTGTCATGTTATCACATTTGATCCAGTGTTTAAGAACAGTATTGGCCCCTTCCTGATGGACAGTTATGTCTGATTGAATGACCTCTTACATTTCAGCTCCCAAAACTCCACCAGAGAAGACCCGTTATGACACATCCTTGGGGTTCTTGACAAAGAAGTTCTGTGAGCTGCTGGCCCAGTCCTCAGATGGAGTGCTGGATCTGAATAAAGCTGCGATTGTGCTCAACGTCCAGAAGAGACGTCTTTATGACATCACCAATGTGCTGGAGGGTGTGCACCTCATCAAAAAGAAGTCAAAGAACAACATCCAATGGCTGTAGGTTGCTTACAATTACAGTTATTTACAAATGTCTTAGTTTTCATAATGAATAATTATTTATTATGAAAACTATCAAATTTTTTTTTCTTGGCACATAAATACAGTGCTAAAAATGTTGGCAGGGCAAGTAGCAGGGTTCCCTCGCATCCTGGAAAACTGGAATTTTGCAGTGCAGTTTTCCAGTTATGGAAATGTCATGATAATAAGAAAAATGCCTAAATGTCCTGGGGGAAAAAAAATTGTCTTGGAAAATATTTTTGTAAATAAAACAGTTTGATTGTATCACTGACAAGGTTTTTGTTACATGTACAAAAACATTCTAACGATTGGGATTCTGGATAGGTGTCTCATACACACATTCCTATCGTTTTGTCACTGCCGGCGGCTGCGTATTGTGAAACAACATCAACAGTTGACTGTCATGAACCTTTAAGACAACAAAGACGGTCAGATTTTTTTGAAAATGAATTCATACACTGAAGTGGTAGTGGCGATGCAGTCTTTACACCTCAGGTGTATTTTTCAATAATTCAATGATGGGAGTCCACATATACCATGATCATCACATGTAGGGTCCTATGATTTCCATGATGCGGAAAACGCTGACAGAATCACTGAATCCGGTCAAAAATTTTTCATTAAATATGGAATGTCATGGAATTGTACATATTTGGGACAAATTAATATTTAAATGCACAATCACATTAAAATTGTGATATGTCCTAATGTGGTTAAGGCTGTGAAAGGCTGTGATTTTATTAAATCAGTGTATATAATATGCATGTGCACCACATTTCAAAATGAATGTGTGAAGCCGGTCAATCACTGAAAAGACATCATGATTAGGGCTGCATGATAATGTTTAAAAATAAAAGGCAAGGTTATTTTTCTCAGTTTTAATCACAAATATTCAAGATTCTGTCATTTGAGGTTTTTTTTTTTTTTTTTTTTTTTTTTTTGTAGTGCTACACGATTTGGACAAAAAAAAAAAAAATCGCTGTTGCAACTGCTTAGATATTCTAAAATGGGGAAAAAAGCATTAAAATTACGTTTAAACAGCGTCTCTCTTGCTGAACAAGGTGTATAAACTACAAACTACTAGGTGATTGCTTTTGGCCAAAATTAAGTCATGTTTGCACATGCTATTTGTAAACTTCTGCGGCTAAATATTTCAGAGCGTGCTCGAAAGTGATTGGTCAGTAGCAAACTTCTGAAGGGAGAGTGATAGGTCAGTTGTGTTGGAAATGGACTTCGAAAAAGCTTGTGATTTGGTCGATCATCTATAAACCAGCTATACTGAACACTTTACCTGGTTGCATTACGAGTAATTGTGCAGCCCTAATCATGGTCATCAAACTCACTTTGTATGTGTAGTATATGTATGAGTGAGAGCTCTGAAACATGCTGCACATACAGTCTATATAATTATTTAATGAAATCACAGCTTTTGGGGGTTTAATAATCGCACTGGGCCATGCAGCAATCTGCTTATTTGGAGTTAAGAAACTACTGTCAAACTACTGCTGCTCCTTATTCATATGCAGTCTGCTTAGGGCACCAGCTCCCTAGGGGGGCACCAGAAACTCCACCGCCTGTCTTTCCTCACACGTTATACATTATTCAAGGTCCTGATATCAGTCGTGGAACACAGACAATCGCCTCGCACCATGCCTTGCACCCATGTCCAGGAAATGTCCTGGACAATTGAGCCTTGAAAAGAGTGGGAACCCTGAAGCAGACATCTTAACTATTTGCCTGACGGGGCCAACAGGAAAAAAATCCTTTTGAGCACTAAACTGTGGGATGAGTCAAAAGCTCTAAGGGTTTACATGTTTTAATTCCGGCAGAGGCCCCAGTCTGCCATCAGAGGGAGAGCTGCCATCTCTTTCGATGTCTAGTCACAGTCTGGCCAGAGAGATGCTGGAGCTCACGCAGGAGGAGAGACGACTAGATGAACTAATACAGACCTGCACACGTAACGTCCAGCAGATGACTGAAGAGATCCATAACCAAAAATATCCTTTACTAGCAATTTGTTATCTTAAGAGCAGTGAAAGCAAAAGTAGGAATGTACGCCTTGTAATTGCCTGGCTTGTCCTTAACTTTTTGCACATATGCCTATGTAACCTATCAGGATATCCGAAGAATAAAAAGCCTTCAAGACCAAACCGTCATAGCGGTCAAAGCACCATCTGAAACGAAGCTGGAGGTGCCTGACCCAAAGGAGGTAATGCTTCTAATTTTTGATTGATTTGTGTTGGTTATGGCAATATGTAAAGGCCAAATCACTGTAAGAACTAAAAAGTGATGACGGGCCTATTCATACCAGAAGCAAAACAAAAAGGCATGGTGTTCTTTTACGTACTACTTGATGTCGCGATTATACAGTTTTACTATTAACCGCATTTAAAAATTTCAGTTACTTTAACTAGGAATTTAGAACATTAGAATCAAATGAAATTTTCACGTCGAAATAATATTATATATAAATATACAAAATTACTTGCACTATTTTTAAACAAATACAAATAGATAATATAACCCTAGTCATCAGAGCATACATTCATAACTATCAACACTACTGAAACACTATACTATACCACTGATTCCCTTCTCATAACTTCCAAGCATTTATACATTTACACCCAAAATATACATCCCCCTCATTAACTTGAAAGTTGATTAGTTTGCACCCCTACTTTGCTTTACTGACCTCAGCTCCTCCATGGTCACTATCGTCCTTCTTACTTTTTTAGTTAGCCAGTCTTTCAGACTAATCTAAAAAACAAGATAAGTGTACAGGACAAAGTTTCACCAGTTTAGTCTAAGTTTGTATCTCAGTGAAGTTGGCACCCCATATCAGGGATTCTTAAACTTTCTCTGCCCAGGGTCCAAATATGACATTTTGTGTGTACCTAGGACCCACACTTGCTGTATTTGCTATATCCATTAGTTTACTCGCTTTTAATGACAAGCATTTCTGATTTATTCTTTCTCGGACAAAAATAATTAAAAAAAAAAAAAATAATGGAAATTTAAACATTTGAACAAGCACACAAACATGAACACTCGAATTTTTGAAATAAAGAGAAAATCTCTTGAAACTAATCAAATCAATTCCATCCAGTTTGAGCTTGAAAGCATTATATTTTTAAACCCTACAAACATGTACCATGGCAACCATAGTTCTGCCAAAAATACCAAAGTGACCAATTATTGTTAATAAAATAAAAACTATAAATATGCAAACACAAAACTGGTGGCAACTTTCCAAATCATGTCCAATCAATTAAACAAAAACTTGTGAGTAATAGTTTGAACAGAACTGATACGATCAATAGTGTCAGTTGACCATTATTAGTCATACTGAGGTCTTTTTCTATTTCAGATTGAACTATGAAAAATTTAGTGCAGTACAGAGCAATTGTAATTTTTTTGTAAGCAACTTGCATATCCCACTTTGATAGTCAATACTTGTGTATTTCTGATCATCTTTACCGTTTTTATAATTCTTAACCATTTTCCTGACTTGAACTGCTTTTCGTCTTGTTCCCAATTTTCACGGCTTTTTATCGAGTTAAGGGGGCTGCTGCATGAGGAGATGATACACTGTTGAGCCAAAACATTATGACCACTCAGGTGAAGCGAGTAACGTTGATCATCTCCGAACAAGGCCACATGTCTAGGTCTGGGTAGATTAGATGTTTAGCGAACAATCAGTTCTCGTATTCAACGAGTTGAATGCAGGAGAAATGGGCAGGAGTAAAGACCTGGGTGACTTTGACAAGGGCCTAATTGTTATGGCCAGACAACTAGGTCAAAGAATATCTGAAACAGCAAGGCTTGTGGGGTGCTCACGGTCAGCAGTGGTGAGCACTTACCGACAGTGGTCCGAGGAGGGTCAAACGGGCAACAGGGTGTTGGGCGCCCTAGGCTCATCAATGCGCAAGGGCAGCGATCCCGTCTGGTCCGAAATGACAGAAGGTCTACTGTGGCACAAGTCACACTTTTTTTTTTTTAATGATGGTTATGGGAGGAATGTGTCTCAACACAGTGCATCCCACCCTGCGTATAGGGGTGCGTAGCTGTAGACCGGTCAGAGTGCCCATGATGACCTGTCTACTGCCAGAAGTGCTTACAATGCGCAAGTGAGCGTCGGAACTGGACCTTGGAGCAGTGGAAGAAGGTCACCTGGTACAATAAGTCCCATTTTCATTCACATCACGTGGACAGCCATGTACATGTGTGCCATTTACCTGGGGAAGTAATGGCACCAGGATGCACTGGGGGAAGACGACAGGCCGGTGGATGGAGTGAGATGTTCTGGGCAATGTTCTGCTGGAAAACCCTGGGTCCGGCCATTCATGTGGATGTCAATTTGACACATGCCACCTACTGAAACATCGTTGTATCCGTGTATATTCTTGATGCTCCTCACTCTTTCTGATACTTAAATCAGTCTATTCAAAACCGCCACAAACAAATTGAGGAATTTGTCATTCTGTTTGCCGAGTGTATATGGTAACACTAGTGTCATGAAAATGTCAAGCTTGAGTGACCGCTTTTCTGCCTCACTTCATATCATGGAGGAGAGAGTCTGCCTATCAAATGGTATTGTGGAGTGACATCATTCTAAGCAAAGAGCTGAAAGACTGTCCCAGCCAGTGCAACAGCATGGAAGAATGGACTGAAGAGAGTTAATTTCCTTCACTCAAAGTTTTGCACATTTATTAAAATACGTTGCGATCCAACATGTATGGCTATGCAACCCAATTTGCTAGCATTGCATTGCGTCAAGAATGTTAATGAATATAAACATGTTACATTTCAGCAGCGGTGCTCCTATTTAATCAGTGGTGGTGCGCAAAAAAAAAACCCAACACCGTTGTTTGGGTGCATTTATATGACTGCGATTTCTAAAGAAATTAAAACATGAAGGCAGAAGTCATGAAAGTACACATCCTAAAAATGGGACTGGCCGTTCCACTAGTTGTCCAAAAACGACTAGTTTGTTTAATAATTTAGCTGTGGTGCTTTTAAAGGGATGAACTGAGAAATGCAACTGTTTGGAATGTTTAAGCGTGCTGACCGTATGCGGTGCATTTGTGTGCAGTTGCTATCAGCATGGTAAACTTTAAATGATGATTTAATATGCAACTTCTCAAAGCATTGCTTGTGTACAAATTAACCGCGTTCAACAATAAATTTACATTTTAGTTATCACACTTTAAATTGCCTGCTGTACGCAATGTTCCTGTTATTATGCGAAGTCCTCAGGTTTATTTGTTAGGTGTTGTGAACAGATGAAAGGACAGTATTT